>NW_026889798.1:942500-1200000 GCF_033153115.1 Saccostrea echinata | reverse complement strand
TCGGCGCAAGGGCATGCTCTATTTTATTTAAGTTAATTTAACTGAAACAAGGTGTATTTAGTGGAAAATTATTCCAAGGATTGCTGGTATTGCTGCACAAATATCAACAGCTCTGTCGTTTAATTACTATTTGTAAAGTTTTGAGTTGAACATGTTGAATCTGGGTAAAAATGTACAGTCGGGAATAAGTTTCCTCAAATTCTGAGAAAATGCTTAGGATTTGTGCAGTGGTTTTATTAATCTATAGAATATTCTTCTTGGCATAATATGCATTTTGTGTGAAATTAATAGGAGTGAAATGGTTCACCGCGGTATCGATTCACCGCGGTATTTTTTCTCGGTTTGATACACGGTGCAATATCTCTAATTTTCAGTTCGGTTCATTTTTCGATCGGGATCGTTATTCAGTCGGGTTTGGCATAAGGCAAAACACGTTACTCAGTATAAACATGATAAATAAGTATAGAAAACGTAAATTTTTGATGACTGATAGCTTGTAAAATAATTTTTGACAGTCAAATAATTTTAATCAATTTCTTCTGGTCAATTTGCAAATAAAATTCGTAAAATATGTGACTAAATTTAGAAAAAGAAAGCATAAAACAATGTTGAATTTGTTTCCTTCTATCAAAATGTATCGTATCGAAAATAACTGAACCGAGACAAAATTATACAATACGTATCGAACCATGAAGGAGGTGTATCGTTTCACCCCTAGAAATTAAATAGGGTAATCCCTTGTGCTGAAGCTGTTTTGTTGATGTGTTTTATTACCTCCAGTAGATAAGATCAATGACGTCATAATATGACGTCATAATGTGTACTGGCTATAACATATCGTGGATATAAGTATGTATAAGAAAATAAATCAAAACATTCTTTGAATAATAAATATATACCTCATATACCTCTAATGCCTTTTTATCATCCTCGCAAGCCAGGGGTCCTGAGTCAACACGTTGCCGTTGGACCCCTGGCATATTTCATTCAATATTTGTGGGCTGACTGTAGCCACATCTTTCGGAAAAATTACAAATCTTGATTGTTTTTCTTATCTCTCAACCAATCACGTTAAACCATTCTATAATGAACAAACTTGTAACACGTGCATTTGAGGTGTCAACTGAATCCTTATCTGACTATTTATGAAAGCTTTAATTTGATTGGTGCTTCTCAATGAGAGAAGCAAGCCCACGAATATTGAATGAAATATGCCAGGGGTCCAACGGCAACGTGTTGACTCAGGACCCCTGGCTTGCGAGGATGCCTTTTTATTGGCTCATTTGCATAGAAACGCCCATACTTAGCCTGAACTCACATGTGCACAGACAAACACACAAGAAGATACATGTGAAACTGGTTTAAGGGTTGATGTGTAAACATTTTACATTGTCGGCAAAAACTGGAATTTATTAGATCGAATTACAGATTTTAGTCACACCCCTGCTGAAATAGTGTTAATTTAAGTCCCTCAATCAGTGATGATTCTGTGAATTGGCCAAAATATCTGAAATAGTTTGGGTGTTGAGGGGCTGATAAAATATGGGTTTTAGCAAGCCCAAAATAGGTTTAAATGAGTGACAAAAAGAACTACATGTATATGCGGTATATGCATATTTTTGCCCCAACAAGTCATATTTTGAAATGTTTTTTGAAATGTGCTGAATTATATATTGTATGAGAAATCTAAATTAACAAAAAATATTATAGTTTCAAAGTAAGTTATTTTCAATTTTTGTTTCTATGACGTCACAAACTATTCGGATTTTATCTTATTTTTCAGAAAGAGGAAAAAATGGGCAAAATTTGTTCAATTTTTACTATGAAATTTATAGAGCACAGGTCTGCTCCAAAACAATATTAACATATATCATTGATATTATCATTCTACACATTATAATATCAAAATATTGAGTTGGAGAAGACCTGCACTCAGTGACTTTTACTCAAAATATTGACGTTATATACATCTTTTCCCGTATAAATCATGGAAATTTTGAATTTACATCATTTTCCTGACGTCATATTTAACATATGACATCATGGCTTATGAAAATATTCAGTGCTTTGAAGTCAGCAGATATCCCCCTATTTTAGAACATAATAAATTAAAGATTTCTCCGTCAAAGTTTGATTTTGGGGGCAAATATTGGTCATTACCGAATATAATCCTTTAAGTGTGACAGTTTGTTCAACAACTTTTACATCCTGACCTAACTGAATGGCAAAAGCTATTGTAAGGAAGTCTGAATCATCCTTGTGTACTTGGAGATAAAAGCAAACGTCTGAATGATACAGACAAGATCAAAACACGGACTAAACAATGTAAATTTTTTACCCGGACAAATATGGGAACGGTTCGCTGCAAAAATAGAAAATTTCGAAATACACTCATAAATATCGGATTCTTGGATTCAAATTATCAGAATTCCGCTAAATATCAGAACAGAATCATCAGTGTTCAATATACGCCTAGTAAGAATCTACTACAAAAATTACAATTTAACAGGTATGACACCCTAAACAATGTACAGCTGAAGGCCCTTTCTCAGTTTTCAAACAAAGATGCCTTGGGTACCATATGCATGGAAGTCCGAACTACACATGTACTTCAACCTCAGTATCTTGAATTATTGGGATTCTTGAACATATTTTTTCCCTTTTGGCCTCAAAATAACACGACTATATTAAATCATTTAAATGTATATCATGTATACTACATAGTGAAATAGGGCTGTGCAGTGAACCAAAAACTTCAGTGCATTGTGGTTCATACTGTTTGATTCGGTGCACCGATCAGGAAATTCAGAATTCCGTTCAGTTTGGTTCAAAATTTACATAACAAAAATAAACAGAAATGGCCGCCAATAGGAAATCGGAAAAGTTTATTTTCATGATTTTAATACTTTTTGTACTGATCATGCTGATTGTGCCAATTTTAAGTCAGTGATTTACTGATAATATTTTTATTTCAAAACACCTTTTCCTTCTGCAATATTTTTTTAAAAAGAATTTTATGTTTGTTATCCTTAAGGAAAAAAATTTATAAAGCCATGAGATTATTATTTTTCATTTATGATGAGAAATATTTAGACTGTTTTAGGCTAAAATCAAACCAAATCGAAAAATACTGAACCATATCATTCTGAATGGAAACCAAACCGAATTGATTGAACCGAAAATCATCCCAGCCCTACAGAGGAATTCATACTTACCTTGCTTACTGTGCTAACACTCTCCACCACAGGACTTTTTTTAACCATTTGTTTCTCTCTTATGCGGGATGAAGACCGAAGTCCGTTGATAACCACTGGGTCAGGGCTTTCTTCCATCTTCACCTGAACATTTTCAAATTCCGGTAGTGGATCAAAATTCTGGTCTGGTTGTAGATCCAGATTGAGAACCGCACCAGGGCTTTCTTCCATCTTCACCTGAACATTTTCCAATTCCGGTGGTGGATCAAAATTCTGGTCTGGCTGTAGATCCAGGTTGAGAACCGCACCAGGGCTTTCTTCCATCTTCACCTGAACATTTTCCAATTCTGGTGGTGGATCAAACTTCTGGTCTGTTTGTAGTTCCAGGTTATGAACCGGATGAAATCTGACAGAAAATTTGTGCTCCGTAACCTCTGCTGGTACCACTGTTTTTGAAGTGTTCACAGACGATGTTTTGTTATTTACAAGCTGATTGTTCAGAATGCTGGAATTGTTGATGGTTGTTTTGTTTATGTTGTTCGTAACATTTGGTTTGGAGACAGTAACGACAGTATTTGGGTAAAAAGACATGGTACTTGGTACAATATCAGCATTGTGGTTGAGATTTGGATTCGACGAGATAGTAGTTTTGGTTCCAGTTTCTATCCTGGAATTTTCAACATTTTTTTCATTGTTTGCTGATGAAAGCACTACATTCTTTGGAACCTTAACCACAGGTAATTTATTAACAGAAGAAAATTTAAGCTGTTCAAGGTTGTTGTTGGTCACAGACACAGTAGACTGACTGGACTGGTGGTTATTCATTTTCATACTGGGCTCACAAGACTCGTGCACTTCAAGGCTGTTGGTGTTCAAAGCAGGCAGAGAGGATACTTGCTGTGTCCTATGGCTGTCCGTGTTCATAAACGGCTGAAAGGATTGATGCATTCTAAGTCTTTTAATGTTCAAACTAGAATGAGGCAACACGTACATCCCAATTTTGTTTAATTTGAAAGTAGGCTGAGAGGCCTGCTGGGTCCTGAGGCTGTTCATGTTCACACAAGCCTGATTGTTCTGCTTGGTCAGAAGGCTATCCTTGTTCCCACTAGCTGTAGACATGGGAGATGCAGGGTTCTCACTAGGATTTTGCTAACTTGAGTCCCAGGACTCAAGATTTCTGAGAAGGTTGCGTCCCAGCTAAATTTGATGCGTCCCAGAAAAATTATGTTGAGTCCCAACTAAAATCAGAGACATGTATATGTCTCTGCTAAAATATTGCAGTATTCTTCCATCCAAACATCAATAAAAATGTTTATCATTTTATCAGTTTGTTTACGCAATATTAACATATTCAAGTATATAAACTGGTAATGCATTCAAGCCATATTCTAAAATACACGCGTAATCAATTGCCATAAAAATAACTTGGTGTTTATAAAGCTAAAATTAACTGTTGCATAATCAACTAGTACCCAAAAGTTGACTGTGTACAATAACAGGTGTCATGTGCAATGAGGCGTAACTAATCCTGTCGGTCGTCTGCACTGGGTGAAATTCACGAGATAATCAAGCCCCATTGTGTATACAAGCAGTAATTATGGTTTCTGCATGTAGATAACACTCAAGATTCAAAAGTGTTTTTTTTTTTAAGTTTGGCATGCGACACTATTATGACTGGACTAATAAACATGAAATATCTTATGATCAATCCCTGTTTAAAAAAAGTGAAATAAGTACAAGAAAAGTTGTTTCTTGGATAAACTTTATTATAGTTACATGAAGGTTTCGATTAAATATTTCTTTGACAAATCCTAACATCTAAATTCCCCGTTTTCGAAATCTCCCGAATTTTCTCGCTAACGAGGACGCGTCCGATCACGAGTCCGCGGACGCATCGTTTTTAAGAACCTTGCGTCCCAAGGAATTTTGCTGCGTCTAGGACGCAGATTCTTGCGTTAATGAGAACCCTGGAGATGGAATCGTAAGGTTTTTTGTGGTCTCTAGAGAATCAGTTAGTTTAATCACAGGTATTCCTGGAATCCTAAGTTGGCCATCATTCAATGTACAAATAATAGCCTCCGAATTATTAAGCAACACACAGTGTCCACTTGCTTGCAACAGACTTTGATTTGAGGGTGAAATCTGGTTTTCAGAAGTTGTAGTTGTAGTTCTATCAGAATTGGAGGTTTTGCATGTAGCAAAAGTTGAGTTTTGTTGGATAATTGGAGTATGTTTTAGGTGGACATCATTCAATGGTGTAAGATTTTTCATTCTGCTGACAATTACTTCATGCAACTTGTTCTTAATGGTGAGTGACAAATTAGTAGAAGAAGGGGCTGACTCAACTGCTGTGTCCTTGTCTCTTTCATCACTGGAACTAGTGGCCATTTTTTAGTTGATTAGTTTGACAAAATAAGAAAATTGCCTTAAAGCATATGGTATAACTGTTGAGCACTGTTAGACAGATGTAAAGTTGTAATCCAACCATTCTTCATGTTTGAAATTGTGTATCGCTGTCAAAAATTCCTTATGGTAACCATGCAAACGGTCTCATGTATTGGACAAAGTAAGATTAGTGCAGAATTACTCTCTATGCCTTATCAGGATTAGCTCCAAATCTAGGAATAGAAATTTTTTTGTAAATTCCTAAATACACATGAGTTATCAGAGAGATTGAGATTTCATATGTGTACGTCTAGTGGGAGAATTTAATAAATTCCTTGCGTATTGTATTATCAATTTTAGTGATGAAAAGTTTTCTACATGTTCCTAGAACTTTTAAAATGGCATCTACAAGTGAAAACTTGTAGCATTTATTTTTATTTTTGGATAAAAGCTATTTACATTGGATAAAAGCAGTGATTCATTTTGGAAAGGTTATCATGTGTCCAACGGACCCCTTTTAATGATGATAATGAGTCCCATACCAAAACAGTGCATCCTTATCTAACATATATATACATATACATGATATATATATAAAAATTACATACATGCATTTGACAGAGGAAATTCAGATGAACTTTAATAAAGTGCTGTTTTGTTGTACATTATATAAAAAATATTATATTGTCAATTATGTACTCTGGTTCTAGTTTTAGATCGTATCTATCTCAAAAATGTTCAGTTGTATGCCAGCTGTTCCAAACTAAACCAAACATTAAAAGAAATAAAGATTTAGTTATTTAACTAAAAAAAATTAAATAAAGTTAAAAAGAATAATGGGTCAATATTATAGGAAATAATTAAAATGATGACACTTTAATCATTTTTTAATTATGTACTATGCTCCAGATACTTGATATAATCATGTCATTGATAATATATCCATGATATCAGCAGTAGACATTCTAAACTATGCTGACTAGCGTTTGCAGATATTCCCTAATAATTGCTCATTCACTGTAAAAAAAAAAGTGAGGTGTAAAATCTGACCTGATGTTGGCCAGGTGGCCTAACATTTTTGTCACAAAATTGCTTGTGCATATCGCTCAACACATGGATATGATGCAATCAACCGATTTGAAATGAAACTCATACATCAATAGTACACCTATCTAATTTTGCTGCATCCATTGGGATGCACATTGATTGAAATTGTGCAAAAATTATATCCTGAGCAAAATTAGTGCTTAATTTAAGCAGGACGCAGGGGCAAAATGAATCACTGTTATAAGTGGAATCTTTTAGCTTGCATAGGTAAATTGAAATACTATATGTGTAACTAGGACATCATTCGCACTAGCTCATCTGAGCATTTGTGTTAATTTTATACTAAAGTAAGTTATTTTTCGACTTCTTGTTTACATTCGATTCTTCCCCTGTGTATTTATTATATTTGTGTAAACATGGTATGGTATAATAGGGAACAGAGCATATAAGAGCCCGTTCTAACACAGGCCTCTGAATTTCTATCAATAAGCCGTTATATGATTGATCAGAATGATATATATACCCCCTCTATATGTAAATACACGTGTATTTATATATAGAGGGGGTATATATATCATTCTGATCCAAAATATAACGGCTTATTGATAGAAATTCAGATGCCTGTGGTTCTAATAGCCGAGTGGTCACAGTGGTCTGCTCCTGGCATTTAATAATTATTTATTAAAAAATTATATACGCAATACTAAAACAACACAGTATTACGTATATATAATTGTTTAATAAATAATTATTACACGCCAGGAGCAGGCTCAGGCCCCTGCGGTCTGAGTGATGTAACAATATCACATGACAAACATGTTAAATATTGAAGGGTGGAAAACAAAATATTGAGATTATCTAAAAGGTTTACCCTCTGTTACTACATACCGAATTATAAATAACCAAGGAAAGTGGCAATGTAGACTGACCAAACCAAAGTCTGCGAACCGATTACCATCACCGTCCATGTCTCTGATAACTGATTCGTCTCATATTACGTTACATGTATAGTATCTCGAACCCGATGATAAAAGTTATACTGATCGACCCAGAAGAGTTGGAAAAACTTTTAATTTTTTAAAAATAAATTCATTAAAATAAAGAAAAACATTATTTGTGAATATTTTTTGAATATATGGATAAAATCATCATGAAGTTGACCTGTCAAGATGACAAGAATGCACCATTATCATGCTTATTAATTTTAAAAGCATTAGCTACATAACTATTGAAGTTTGAATATGTAAAAAGTCCAAGAATGCTAAAATAATAATTGTATGAAAATAGCACAAAAATAAAATACATGTGTACTGAAACAGTGTCTTCACATTTTGGAATCAGTCGTCTATACAACTAGATACATGTGCTTTATAAAAAGCTAGGTGCTTAGACACAGATTTGAACTTAATATTTTCTCAAATTTTCTGTATAATATCACGACTTATATATTGCAATAGCATTTCACACGAAAATATAAAAAAAACTTATTTTATCTGGAAATTATTGGAACTATGAATTCCGGGGCCCGTTTGATTAACACATCTTTGCACTTACACAAATTTTAACTTTATCATTAATATTTAAGAAAAGAAGCAATTTTGTTATGTATTAATGAAAAATATTACATCTATAATCCAGAAAATTCAGAGTAGAAATGTTCGAAAGCAAACCAACTCAGCAGTATTGTCAGTCCGTGCTCAGTGGTGTATAGCAAGCTAACATTGGGCCAACGTTGGGCCAACGTCATCGGTTACATTGGGCCAATGTTGGCAAATGACATTGGCCCGATGTAAGTTTGCTCATCGGCCCAATGTTGGCCCGATATATTGGGCCAACGTTGGTCCAATGTAAAGTGTGATTCTACAGATATTGGTCCAACATTGAGCCAACATTGGCTTAATGAATGCGACATTGGGTCAATGTTGAGCCAACATCATTAATTACATTGGGCCAATGTTGGCAAATGACATCGGCCCAATGTCAGTTTGCTCATCGGTCCAATGTTGGCCCGATATATTGGACCAACATTGGCCTAATGTGTAGTCATACACACAATAAATTGTTACAAATCTGCATATGAACTACTAGTAATCCGATCGTCTCTACAATCAGGAAAAAATCTACCTCCAATCCTATGCTTGAAAATACAAGTTAGCTAAAATAAATAAAAAATAATACCAGGCTTGTTTAACTTCTTATATTTAATTAGAACAAAATAAATTATTAGTGATGGAATTAATTGTTTCTACACAAGGGAATTAAGCAAATGAAAGTATAAAATAACAAATGTATTTTGAATATAATTAAAACAATAAAATAATTTTGCCCTTTTAAAAAAAATATATCTAGAATTAATTTCCAAACTTTTCCACTTATTGTTACTATATATACACTTTTTTCGCAAATTCACTCGTTAACAGGTTAATAACCAATCACTGTCCTCTGTTTCATTTTTGAACGCATTTCCTTTCTTTCTTTCCCTCTCTGTTCTCATTCTTCCTTCATGATAACATGCAGTGGAATTGCTAATTTCCATAGGAATTTATTTAGCACACACGCAGTTAGTTCGAACAGCTCCTTTAAATAAATGTTAAATCCATTTAGCAAATCTCAAAATAAAGAGAAATGCTGAAAACTAAAAGTAAAGTCGCACTTTATACAAGTTCATACATGTAGTAATTTATTCCTTGCATTAGAAACTATTAAATAAATACAATGGATATTTTAGTCATTTTGTATTCTTTTTTAAATTAGTAATATTATTATATTTTTCTACATTTAGTAGCAATGTACAACTATAGAATTTTTCTGGGGAAAAACTGAGCACGTATTTTTATTACTTACTTTTTTAAATCCCCATCATCTTTGAAAAAGCTGGTTTTCCTCATTTGCCCATCCAATGGAATTCCTTGCAATTTTGTTAGAGAACATGGCAGCAAATACTCTCCTCTTTATTCGCCAAGTTATTTCCACCAATTAAAATAGAATGAGAATTTAATCTGTAAAGAAAAGGTTTGCTTTCCATTAAAGCATCAAGTAATAACTCGACTTCTTTTCTTAACATTTGGTAGAAAATATGACAGAATTTTATAGATGTCTAAATGAAAAATCAAATACATGTAGCATCTTGTAATCTTAAGCTTCCATCTGGCGACAACAAGATTTCATCTGTAATGAAATAACCTTCTTCGTAATACACAAGGTCCGGAAATAGGAAAGGTAACACGATGCTGGACAAAGTTGCTATCTGGTGAACTTCACATTCAGTTCCTCTTTGCAATGTTGTTTGTTGTTGATCGAAATGGCGCTGCTGGTAATACCCGCTCATAACTTTTTCGAAGTGTTCTTTTTGTCTTTTCAGAGTATCACATCCAATAGCAGCATATATGGAACTCCCAGTCACTCTTTTGTCTTTTCGTGCATTCGTCCATTCATCTGTTCTTTATTTTGTAAGAGAACTTTCAATATAAACTGTATTGAAGTTCTGTTTTATGTCATCTGGTGGTTTCAGTAGCCGTACATTTTCTTGACTGTTCAAGTCAATTGAACTAGAATTCGCAAAAAGGTACCCAACTTCGTTTAAGTAAGCACCGATTTTACATATTGTTTTGACAACAGTCATAGTTTTTTTCGATAGCATTATCTGTTTTGTAAATTAGGGTGCTACAAAGATCAATTGCTAGGACAAATTTGGAACTTCTCCAATTATTCCCTGCTTTTTCTTTCAGTCTAGAAAGTGCAATTTGCTTTGTTTTCTTTATTTCTCTCAATTTATACAATACAGTAGAAAACATACTCTGCAATTGGATTAATGTATCCTGTAACAATTTCCTCTTGACAATAAGTGTTTTATCAACTTTAAACATCATTACTAATTTGAAAATATCAACTGCATTTTCAATTATTTTTAGGTTCTCGTTAAGCATCTTTATTCGATCTTACACAGTTTCACCTTTTTCAAACACAAGGAGTATCGACATCGCCACCCATTCTGACTTTTTTATCGTCAAACATAAGAACATAAGATTTATTTTTATCATCTTGCTCGGCCTTCATTTTAATCATGGAAGTCAATATACCAGGATATTCTTCAACTTGAAAATCGTCTCCTAAAAGATGAAAGTCTATCAATTATATTTTCACTTGGACAGGCAAAATTGATTTCAGATTCTTGTGGATCTAGTGTATTTTCTCCCTGCAAAAATGCAGTTTCATTTCGTAGCCCTGCATAAATCTTATAAAACGTGCACCGAACAGTTTCCATCCTACCCCCTAAAAAAGCTTAGAGTGTTTGGTGAATACCTCATCTGTCGACTATCGTCCAACCACTTTACAGCATCCATCCACAAGGTACACGAAATATTCGTTAACGGGAATTTATTTGCATGTACTAATTTCATAAACTGAATAAATGTCTTGATTGGCTCCAGCTATATGTTTTGTAGGACTGACGGTAGAATTTGAAAAATACTTTTGTATTCTTTGTCAACAGAAGTTTCTAATTCTTCCTCTCTTTCGAGTTCACTTATGTTAAGGGAAGAAAAACTATCTTCTATGGTGTTTATTTCATCGTCAATGAGATTTTCATTTGGTTTAAAATGCAACTTGTCTGGACTGGTCGTAAATGGGGACTGAGTGTTTTCAAATATTGTCTCAATACCCGACCAGAGAAGTCGAGGCAGTTTACTCCTCGGACTTTTAAAGGGGGTTGATGATTTAAGAGATAGCATAAATTTCTTTGCAGCCGGTGATTTCAAAGGTGATCGGTCAATTAAAGACCGTTTTCTGCTATAATATGAGGAAACTTTTACTCGTGATATGGCTATCCCTTTTCTGCGTTTGCCTTTGAAAAGGCCCATATTGAAACCTGAAATAAGATGAAATCTAATGTTCATCAGTATAAGAAATCGCTGTATTTTAACTGATTCAGTCCAAACATGGCAATAGCCAAATGGCAATGAAAAAATAGCTTAGAAGACCGACAATAAGCTGAAACAAGTAATATTTTAGATACATTTACACCCCAACCCTTTCCCTGGTGACAATCAATGTATTCAATTTAAATCTAGAATGATAGTGAAATCATTACACCTGAAACATGGTTTTATTCAAATTCGTGTTTGGTATATATCAACATAAAGGCAAATTATCTAGCATTCTATTTTGCTTCTCTAACTCATACCATGTACCACTAACTCATATCTGGTTCCGCTAACTCATATCATGGTTTTGTTTTTCATTCATAGCTATGATCGCTTAAATCAATAAAGGACTGCTTATGTTATATGTCATAGTGTTTTACGATCCTTGAGGGTCAAATTGACATAAATAAAATGCATCACAATCGCTTATTTAGCTTTGTTTTAGTTGATCGCAGACACGGCGGGTACCCCACGGGTTAGATTTGTTTGACGAAACTTGCAGAATAAACTTTCTAGCGTCATTACAACACAGAATTCAGTCCAAACAGTTCATAGTGAAGCAACAACTCAATAAAACGGGTCGAATCACATTCTTTGTTTTGTAAAAGAGGGTTAAAATACTAGAAAAAGAGCTCAACTTACCGCCGAGGCGAAGATAAAAAGTCCCCCCAACGCATATCCGGAAGTCCCGCTAACGAAAACCTTTTCATGTCATTTAGATTTGAGTTAGAGCGATTGGTGGCTGTTTCCGACAGCTTTTCGTTTAAATAAAAGAAAAATGTTATTTATAGAGATATTTCGTTGAAATTTCTATGAACATATAGTATTAAAAAATGTCGAGTATGATGCATGAAAATTCTTAATTTCGAAATATTAGGGCCCGGGAACAAGCATTATTAAAAGGATGACTGCACTTAACGCCGGTTTTTGGGTCTTTTTCGGTTGCTTCTGTTGCTTTTATATTTAAACCTTGTTTCACTTTTGTATGTTTATGAAAGAATCCTGTCAATTTGGAACCAAATTTTAATCTTAAAATGATTTTAGACTGTGATACAATAAAATGATTCAATGTTTTTTGTCCTAACTGCTTTCCAAGTATAGAGAATTTACACTTACCTGCCCTTGATTGAACATACGCTATGCATGAGAGGTGGAGCTAACATTGTAAGAATGGGTCTAAATTTAGACTTGATAAATAACAATGACTTGTTTGAAAAAAGAACGCGATCACTCTTTCCAATCTCCCTCTCCATTCTGTATGGCACAAATACACTACCGACAAATGTTTCAAAACGAAATTAACAATAGCAGCACGTCAATGTAATTAAAGCAGATTTTATATCAATGCCAGATGACTTAACTATTCGAACACAATGTCCTAGTTAGCACAACACATGCTACTTTACAAGTCACGTGACGGAATTAAGTATTCACAAAGTCACCTGAGGTACGAAATCACGTGGTGAATTATAATATTCAACATGTCACAACCCTTGGTTACAACACAGAGAGCGACTGTACGAAGAAGCAGTTTTTTCTCTTTTTAACCATGAGCGCATGTTTGTCTATTAATCTCCTCTTGACACATTATTATTTATGTAAATATACAACTACTGTTAAACGTAGAACAATAGACAAACATGCGCTGACTATGTATGATGTCAGTAAAAAAAGTGGGCGTCCTCATTATCGAACGGAGATTCAAGAAATAGTGATGACCCCTGCCTTTCAAAACAGATTCGAACTTCGTAAATACACACTTTTATTAAACGTAATTACATAAAGTTGTAGGTTGGATGTTGACCATTCTTGCAATGAAAAGAAAAATGCTTGTTTTGAAAGTTTATTTTGACGCAAATTTCGCATGTCCTTAAGTGCAGTCATCCTTTGTCGCTTTTTTCTTGGGTAACCCTCGTACTTGTATATCTTTCTGCTTAATGACTTTGAGTGTAGAAAGGTGTATTGGACTTGGGATTAATTCAAACCACATTTTTAGGTCCAATTCACTTTGATTAAAGTTTCTGACATTCTAAAAAAAAAAAAAATTAAATCTTCTTCTCAATGGTGTTCATCTTGCTTTAAATGTTTATCTTAAATAAAAAAGATCTTGCAAAAATATGATTTCATAATATAAACCCAAACATATTGCAGAAACAACAATAAGACACATGTACAGTGTATGATACTAGTAAATTATAGAATAGTTTTGCAACATCATTTAAAAAAAAAATTTGTACAAAGATCGACCTTTATATTTGTCTTTATACATTTTAGATTCATTAATTAATCTGGTTCCTACCTTAACCACTGCCTTTCACTTCCATTACTATAATTTAATTATTTCCTAAAAGGAGGGCATTGTTGTATATAGACTAGGAAGATTGAAACACAATGTGACAGCCATTTTGGGGAAAACTACATTCAATAATACGTAAGGACTTTGTTTTCATTTAATTTCTCTTGGCTTTTTTTTTTCTTTCAAATGCCACTTAAAACAAAACATTATTAATTAAGTCTTGAAAAAATTAGGGGAGGGAGATTTCCTTTATTCATACCTCCAGGTGCATGAGTATTATTAATTTAGTCATTTCCTTGTCTATTTTCATTTCTCTCATGACGTATTTTCTTTACAATGCCAGATTTATTTACCTTTATTATTATTTTTTTTAGCATTTTATCCATTTTCTCCCCTCCTTTTTTTTTTTAAATAAAACAAACATGTCCGATGTTTGATGAACTTGCAGTGTGTATACATTACAATATATTGTTGTTTTTTTCACGAGTTCTTCATTTAAGAAATGAAATTAATGTTTGAAGATTCATGAGGACATGAACTACGACGCTTCATACCGGCATATTTCATGAAGCGCGTTAGCGTTTCATGATAAATATGCTGGCGTGAAGCGTCGTAGTTCATGTAACTCATGAATTTTTAAACATTAAATTCATTTCTTATATTTACGTTATTTTCTGATGAGTTTCTTTAAATTACGCCATTCAACTGTCATTTTTAAAGCAAAACAGTTTGCAGTATAGTTTTGACGTTAACAATTGAGATATTCATGCTCATCCATGGTAGTTCATGAGGATATGAACAGTCTTTTAATTTGCAAAGAATCTTAAGGAAAAATATTTGGAAATGTACATATACAATAATAAGTGCAGGCATAATCAGTTTCTGAAGATTCCTTCACAAACATAGCAAGGTTTCCACCCCTTTAATCTGATCACTTGCTTTATCCGTTTATTCTTCACTATGTTTACAGTTCTTGCCATATGGTCAGTATAAGTCTTTAATTTCTTAATATGACATTGTTATATCTTTCATAGTAAAATTAACAACTGTCGTCATTATCTCATTTGCTGACAGAAATGTTCCACTGAGAGCAAAATACAACAAAAGATTGCTTTTCTATTGGTAATGGTTATTTTTTCTATGTTTACATTACTGGTAGGTAATTTGGATATAAAATTCTGGTTTTTTCCTTCTTGAGGAGAGGAGCTTATTAAATTAAATATAACACTTTATTACATTTTCAATAGTGAAATACTGTGATCTATTTATCGAATAAAGTGATATTCTCTCACAGTGTGAAAGGATACCAAAATGATATTCTCTCACAGTGTGAGAGGATATCGAAGTAAGTAAAAAAAATAATTCCTGGCCTGTCATAATTAAGGTAGAGATAGTAACTAACCATCTTGCAATTGATAGAGCTAAAACTGCAAATTTCTTCCCAAATATGTTGCTAAAATCCATGTTATGTCATGTTTTCAATCTCACAACTGCTGAGCTATGACGTCTCAACCGCTCAACGATGACGTCAAACCTATGACACTGTGTTAAGACAGAGGCAAAGGAAAAAGCAAAGGAAAAGTAATAAATAGAAAATTCAATGTTTTGTAGATGAATATGGAATTTATTTCACGAGTGGGACAGGATTTTTTGATATTTTCACGAGTGCGAAGCACGAGTGAAAATATCAAACAATCCTGTCTCATATTCATCTACAAAACATTGAATATCCTCTATGTAGTAGAGTACATATTTCTTTGACAGGATTGATATCGAAAATCGAAATGTTAAGATATATAAAACAGCTAAAACTAAGCATTTTAAATCAGAGTTAATGCAATTTATTTGATAATGGCCATAGGAGCTGGGGGTGGGGGTCCTGTAATTTTGCCATTTTATAGTTACTATACAAAACATAACAACTTTATGCCACTGACCACTCAATAACATCAGATGACCTTTTAAGGCTTTTCAAGGAATTTTTGATTTGTAGAGGTGCCGGAAGGGGGGATGTTGGGTTGTGCCCATCCTTCCTCCTCCAACTAAAATCGCTTCTTACAGGACATTTAAACCATAATTATAGTGCTCTACTTAATGAAAATAATCTGAAATATTATCATAATCTAATCTATAAATTTAATAAACATTCCCTTGATTGCTATTTCCATGTTTGTCAGGTGTGAATAATGGGCATTCATCTCTTTCTTATTAAAGACTTTTACAAGATGTGTTTAAAACATATTTATATCGTGACAAAAATTATCTCCGTATTGTACAAATTTGAAACAACAAGTAAATGCACAACAAAACTTAAATACACAATAATATGGAAAAAGGACACAAAACAAAGCAAAGAGATAAAGTTTTATTTTTGTCTCCAGCTTTCGCGAAAGCATTAAATCTAATCAGTCTGTCACAAAAACTTTAACCTTGGTCATAACTTTTGAATAAGAAGAGATAGGACTTTTATATTTCACATGTGCATTACCTGTGAAAAGATCTATCAAATATACTATGATTTTTGACCCAGTGACCTTGACCTTTGGCATACTTTTCAAAAATTTTAACATTAATTTGACGATAACTTTTAAAAGAGAATAGCTAGGACTTTCATATTATACAAGTCATGTGTATTACTTGTGACAAGGCCTTTTTAAATGCACTATGATTTTTGACCCCGTGACCTTGATCTGAAGTTTGACCTACTTTTTAAAAATGTTATCTTTCCTCATAACTTTTGATGGAGAAGAGACAGGGCTTTCATATTTGACATGGTATTGCCTGTAACAAGATGTTTACGAGCATGCTATAATTTTTTTCCTCCTTGACCTTCATGTTTGACCTAATTTTCAAAACAAATTAACTGTGGTGATTATTTTTGCTTGGCATATGATAAGGCGTACATATTTTACACCATATGTCATTCATAAATAATGGCATCCCATCCACTAAGACACCGAAAGCCGGGGACCACAATTCTTTGAATTTGCTTGTTAAACTTCATTCTTGTCACAAACCTTGCCAGACAGGACTGGGTTTTCTAATTTTTACTTAAGGATTTCCTCTTTGTATGGTGGCATATTTCTCCGATCACATGTCAGATAATTACCTCGACTTGTAAGTTGTTTTTGTAGACGTGTCAGATTTTTATGTCAACTTGATAGATCATCAGAAATAGAAAGTATCTTGATATTAAAGCACGTTTATACCTTTAACTGACATCTGCTTGTCTTCATAATTTCTGACAAGCTGCGTGTATACTTGTCCAATATGTTAACAGTTATCAGACTAGTCATCATACCATTTTGACAAATCGACATAATTATCTGACAAGGTGAACTGTCAGATGTTACGGAGTCTTGCAAGTTAATGATATCGACTTGTAAGATGTTACATGTATGTAGACTTGTCAGATAACTATGTTGATTTGTCATTTACTTATGTCAACTTGTCAGATAATTATGACATGTCAGATATTATTGTCAACTTGTCAGAAATTTATGATGTCAACCGATTGGCACATAAAATGGCATGGACACGTTTTCAGTTTTCACATTGAATTTTTAAACACATGAATAATTGACAAGTCTGTAAAAAGATCTGACATGTCATATTAATATTCAGCATAGGTAGTCAGAGATTACAGATCTCACCTCAATGAATGCTGACCGTTCACGGTAGCTCATTCGGTAGAGCGCTCGCTTCGAGATCGGGAGGTCGTGAGTTCGAATCTCGGCCGCGACTGACCTGAGTCGATAAGATATGGTTAGCAACTGTTCCTTCGCCATGCGCTCGGCACTTTGAAGTGAAAGTTGCGGGTCCTTCGGGTGAGAACTTAAAAACCGAGGCCCCGTGTCACGGCAGGCGTTGGCATCATAAAGATCCCTCACTGCTCAATGGCCCTGAGCGCCGAGTAAAGGTAAAAATTTGAAGCCCTTCACCGGTATATGGTGACGTCTCTATATGAGTGAAAAATTCTCGAATGGGACGTTAAACAACATACAATCAATCAATCAATCAATGTTGTCTTTCAAGTAAAGCAAACTCACACACTTATTAGTCTAATTAAATTAATAATCCGGTGGTATGCATCATTAGATGCAATATTTATGCAGGTTGGTCTGATGGGGCTTGCAGTAGCGTTGAAATAGAGTTATCAAAATCTTTTAACTAATGATTTAAATTTATTCAGAAAATCTAAGTAAGTTAAATCCAGCATCTGAAGCAAGTTTGAAAGTATTCATCCCTAGATGCAAGATTTGTTCAGAAAGGCTTTATAGTTTCTGGATTATGGATCTACTCCATAAAATCTTTAACCTGGCCACTCATCTGGAAAATGGAGGTCAGATACAGCCTCCGAAGCAGGCCTGGTAGTGTGCATTTTTAGATGTATCATCCATGCAAGTTTGGTCAATATAGGTGTTATAGTTACTTGGAAATTATACCTGTTCCCAAAACATTAAACAGGTCATTCCTTAGCTGAAATTGCAGCAAGTGAAACCTTGACTAGTACAATGAATCGTACTAGAGGTATCTTTCAATAAAAAATGTAGCTCTGATTAATATAGGGTGTAGATGTACTTCAAAAGAAATCTGCTCCAAACACTTTAACCTGCCCAGACAGCATGACTTCGTAAGGCCACCGTGGGCTAATGGTTGTATTGTTGACCGATATTTGTGTTGGGTAGACAATGTTGGGCGAACGTTGGGCCAACGTTACCATGTGAATCATCTCTTTAGTACCCAACCATGTTGGTATTCTTCCGTTGGCCCAACGTTTGTCCAACATCAACTAATTTCGTTTTGCTCTATTTTCTAAGGAAGTTGGGGGGGGGGGGGTCAAAGTTGGCCCATCGTTGATCCAGTATTTTTAATGTAACCTTAACGAGGTTGATAATTTTATCTGGTAACAGTATATTGGCCCAATGTAAGCTTGAGTGTTTGTTTTAAGTTTTCATTTAGTTAGAGTGAGTACGTTGGTCCAACTTTGTCCAAACAGTTAGACGGACGATATGTGCATGAGTTGGGAACATTACGTTGGCCCAGTATTTGTTACATGTATATCCTAGGCCTAATTGAAAAGATCATTTAAGCTGGTAAGACTACGTTGGCCCTATGATAGGGCCAGTTTATTGATGACAATTAAACTGATGTTCAGCTTTCTTATCAATTATTAGTATCCACTTATCAAAAATTGGGGTTTTCCTCTTCTCTTTATAATTTTAAAATCTTAATTAAGCTTAAAATTTCAGTCTAATTGTAAGACTTATTTCATTCGTATAGAATCAATGAGAAATGAGAAACTAAAAGTTTCCAGGGACAGAATGTGAATGACGCTTAAATACAGTGTATACATAAATCAAGATAACCCAGCCATCTTTATAATTGCATTCAAACAAAAGTTAGGCGAGTCGCTAAAACTGAAAGAGACGCTGCAATTAAAACACCAAAATGTGATACAGAAGAAGTGTGGAATATATTTGACAGTTTGAATAAACTTTTAGGGCAGGAGCGTGAAAGCAAAAGAAAGAAAGAAAAATATTGTTTATGTTTTAACTCTGTGATCTTTGGCACATACAATGTTGAAACAAAGATAACAAAATTTGCTAGAGGCTAATAAATAACTTGTACAGTTTATCATTTTTCCCTTTGCCTCGTTGTCAAGATGGATTAATTTTGAATGGAAATCATTATTTATATAGGATAGTGTGGGTCTCTGTTGGGCCTACGTTAAAAAAAAAAAATCAATGTCGGTAATAGAACAATGAGCCATTGTTGGGCCAAACAAGTGAAGAACACTGGACCATCATTGAGCCACCGATGGGACATGTTTGTTGGTTAACGGACGTTGGGGCATTGTTGGGCCAACACAAAAAGTACATTTAGCCAATGTTGGGTCTTCGTTGATACTATCACTGTTGATTGTGGACGTTGAGCCATTGTTGGGCCAACATTGATCAAATGCAGAAACAAAATGCACAAACGCCATTTTCACAGTATTTGTGTTTTTTCATACTCACTTAAGTTATAATGCACTCTGCATCAAAATATATGATTAAACCCTTAACAATTATGACCAAATTATGACAAAATGGTACCCCTAACAAGTTAAATGATATATAACACTCCCATGTTCTAGACAATAAAAATATTAAAGATTTACTACCTAAAATATGGGGTATATTTTGCGTTATGCTGTTGCAGCTGAAAAATGGCTTTGTTTTCCAGTTTTCGTTTCAGGAGATTTACAATAGAAACTCTTAGTCATAGATGTCAAATCATTGTGAAATTATCCCTCTTTTATATGCAGTTTACTGTGTGTAAATCAACAAAATATTAGCGAAATAATGTTTAAATATGTGAAAATGCAGATACGTTATGAAATTTAATATAATTCTACTGTTTGAACTTGCAGTTTAAAAAAATATATGTTAATGCATTACTCTTACTTTAGGTTCATTTTGAAATTAGAGTTAAATGATAAATGAAACAATAAAGAAAAGTTTGAGTGGATTCTTCGAAACTTTAGAAAATGACACACTTTCTTCTTACTGGCATAAAAATGTCCCAAAATTCTGTAGTGTCCGCAACATGTGCTTATTCTGGAATGCATTATGAATTATATTTCTTTTATTTTACATGTAAGAGGCCAGTACAGCTACTAATCTATCTACCAAAAAATATCACACTTTAGCTCAGTGTTGCTTGGAATTCTGGCAAATATATTGTGTTTTGTAGAGTCCACAACGCTGTAGAGTCCGCAACAGCTTTTTAAATTCACAGTTTCTTCAAAGAAATGTAACATGATTTCAATTGATCATCACAATAATTGTCCAAATATTCAATACAAATACGTAAGGTTACAATACTTAGTGGAACTATAACTTCATACTTTGAATAACACCCATAACGACTTGTTTATACATAATATTCAAAATCTTTCAATTGTCAGTCTTATGTTATATATTGAAAGTTAATTTTCATGTGGTATTTAAAACTGAATAAGTGGAAACTAAAGAATATATCAAGATGTTAATTGTTAATTAATAAGTGTAGTTCTAATTAATACAGTTGTGTTGCGGACACTACAGTAATAACTATATACCACATTCATTTATTATTTTCACTTTTTTATTTCATTAAATATTTTTGAAATGTAAAACATTTCTCTGATATTTTGCTCCTTTGATAATACAATTAGTTAACTGGATTATGATAACAAATGGTGATTTTTGTACAAGATAACACTTCAATCTTACTGGAATATATATGGGTTTTATTTTCCAGGCCGGAAAGCCATTTTTGACTAGCCTTTTTTATTTCCCTATAATATAACACCATTTACTGTACATATAGAACTAGTTAGAGATAAAGATTTTCAGTTTACTCCATTAAAACCAAATATGGTGTCATATAGCAATATTTCAATATATTGTAGTGTCCGCAACAATTTCAATACTGAAAAAAAATTATGGATGCCTCAGTAAATTCTTTAATTCATTGAATTTATCTATAAAACTATTTGTTATAACTTCTTTAATTGTATTAAAATAAGTAAAATCATAGACATTTTTTAAAACTGCAAAACAATTATACATCAAGAAATAATTAATGGTCCTTATTATGTGGTTATTTTCATCTCAATAAACCACATTCTGCATCTTTTTATATGATACGTTTTCGAGAGTTGATCCTGTGGTATATAATTCAGCCTAGAAATGAACATTTATCATCAATTATTTTTATAAAAATGACAAAAGATTATTCTTATGGTTACTTGTAGTGTCCGCAACAAAAATGCTATGCATTTTCAAAGCTAGACAAGATACAAACGAAGATATCCAGGGTGTTATGACAAACGTATTTGAAATTTAGAAGTATTCAATTTAATTTTCACATGATAATTATATAGGTCTTATGTGTGATTGTAAAGGTAGATAAACTTAAGGAAGGGAGATAAATTAGGCAAAAAAATTAGCAAGTCATTAATGTGAATAAAATTTTTGTTTTCAAAGAGAACCATGAGATTTTTCTTTTATTTCACTGCAATTAGGTACATAATCAAAACGCGCAAGAAGTTTGGAATAAATAAATATCTTTAATATTTTATTTTAGACATAACAGGTGTAATGTTGTGTCCGCAACACAAGGTCTCGCCCAAAATTTGACTTCGCATAACTTTTTTCTTAAGAATGCTTATATAAAAAAAATTTGGGACTCATTTGCATAGGTATTCTCCTTTCTAGAAAACATGTCAATAATGTGCTGTTTGACTTTTTATTTTTTGGTCCAAGTGCAACACAATTAGCACAAATACTGTGAAAATGGCGAAACGTTGTGCCAACATGTTGGGCCAACGTAAGGTCGATGAGCAAACTTGCACTGGGCCAATGTTAGGTTGCCAACATTGATCTAACGCAGTTAACAATTGTGCGCAAACGTTGGTCCAACATAGTCATGCTATCGGGGTGGGACACCGGCGCCGAGGGTATGATAAAAGCTCACCCATTCATCTTTGTAGAGGTGAGGTAATAATCATGGATTTATTTTTCTTGGTAAAAAAGATTAAATTAAAAAAAAAAATAAAAGAAAATGCTATATATTCAATAATTTCAAATAAAAAAAATAGTGATTAGGTTCATAAAATAATTTCAAGAATCAGTACAGAAGGGATTTATTTAATTGAAATGAATGTTGAATACATTATATCTTAAGTTTTCTTCTTGATAAATGAATCTATTTTCAGTATATCACCAGACTGGGAAGTGAAGTTATCCTTAAGGTAGTTTACTTGCTGAGTGACATCTCAGTATACCATCATCAACCAACAGTATCCTGGAATTTTTTTTCTGCAAGCAGTTTGCTAAACTGAGTCAGCACAAAGAAACCCCTGTCTGCAGAAACTGAAATTATTTCTTGCACATTTACAGCTTGTGACTTCCTTTCTGAAAAGTTTCATTAAGACTGCCCAAGCCATCTCTGAACATATCCATGGGCAAAGTCAATAACCACACGTCTCCCTAACTACATTTGGGGAGATTTAATGATGGATCAGCATGGATATATCATCTTTAAAATTTTAATGATCAGTCCTTATATAGTGGGCATATTATCAGTTTTAACAAAGTATCTTTTAAGTCATCTTAGAAGTGATCCGAGACCTTTCCCTGTAACATGTTTAACTCATTGATCTACAATTAACACACTCTTATTCTTAATAATCATTATAAATTTGGCATAATATCAAAGTTTTAACAAAGTATCATTTAGAGTCAACTTATAAGTGACCTTGAGACCATGCCCTTGAACCTAGGGTGATGTCTTGATGTACAATTAGCAAATTCTTAAGTTTTAATTATCCTAGTCCTTATAAAGTGGGCATAATATCAAAATTTTAATAAAGATTCATTTTAAGTCAATGAAAAAGGTGAAGATAACGAACTGTTATCAATCACAACTATAAAGAAATGACCTTGAGTCCATGATTTTTGGCCTAACGTAATGCCTTGTTGTCAGCTTTTTGATCTACAATTAACATATCCTTATTCCTAAGTTACTGTTTTCATTTGATGATAATACATGGTATGACAAGTGGTTCTCAAGAAGATTCATTGTATTGAAGTAAAGGTCAAGCCTGTGTGATATTTACATTCACTTAAGGCTGGCATTTTATAGAAAAAAAAAACATGCTTCATGTTTCTGGAACCTTCACTTTTTTTTTTTTATATATTCTCAATATTATCTCCCCTAGTTTTGTTTATCTTCAGATATGGCCCACATTTCAAAGAGTTGATGCACACCATACAAATGGCCATAGCATAAGCTCTTTGAGCCCTTGGCTCAGAAGAGCCAAAAAATGGTAAAACACTTTTTTAAAACACTTTATTGAATATTTTTAATATTTTAGTATATATTCCTCTTACACATTAACCTCATAAATATTTGTATTATGAACTAATATTTTTTAACATTCATGAAAAAGTCATAGACTAGTTTTTGTGGTTTTGTGCATTTTTAACATGTGCCGCCTCAAAGAATTTTTATGCATTACCATATTACACTTATCACAAGCTACCCGCATCAATCCTCGATGGAGGGCTACATGAGCTTCAAGAGTCCATTTATTGGTGAAAGATTTTCCACAAGTGCCACATCTGGGTCGAGCATCAGGGTTTTTCTTTTTCTTCTGGATCTCTTCTGAATAACTGACATTGGTCTTATGTTTATGTTTGCTCGATTTGTGCTTTTCATATCGCAACCTTTCACAGAAGCCCTTTCCGCAATGTTCGCAAACATAAGGTATGTCTGAAATTCGCGATCTTGTTTCCAAGCTCAAATCATCATGGATTCTGTGCCTTACCAGATGATGTCGTAAATATGGCTCAGTAAAAAGTTTTCCACAAATCTCACACAGTATCTTAGTAGAGGAATCATGCGTATTCATGTGCAGAACTCTGGCCATCCTACTATAAAATCTCCTCCCACAAATCTCACAGAGAAACGGCTTTTCACCAGTATGTAATCTCTTATGCTCTCTGAGCCTCTGCTTGCATTTCAATATCTTCCCACACACATCACAAGGAAACCTCCCCGGCTCATGTTTCCACATATGCTTTTTAAGAGCGTATCTTAATTTGAATGTTTTAGGACACTTATCACATGCAAATGTTTTTGTTTTCATGTGTGAAAGTCTATGTCCTCTAAGCGAAGAAGGGAAAACAAAGGCCTTCTCACACAAGTCACATTTATGTGGTTTTACAGTGCTATGCATTAGTTTCAGGTGCCTCTCATAGGCAGATTTGTGCTTGTAAGATTTTTGACATCCCAAACAATCATAGGACTCTTTTACCTCCTCCTTGAACTGTTCTGGACCAAAATTCACAAAATCTGGGTGGACTGCATCTGAGAGATTTTCCTCTCCTTCTTTATTATGCTCCACTGTTATAACTGAGTTCTTTTTTAAATTGTTCCATTTCATTTGACACATATTACACATTATCTCTTTTGGCAATGGTGTTTCCTCAAATGTTTCTTTGCGAACTGGTCGCTTACAAAAGATACAAAAAAACCATACTTTAGCACAGTCACTTCTCTCTTTGTGCTGTGCAAACACCTCTAGATTGGGAAAGATTTTACCACACATCTCGCATTTTGGTATTTTTGTTCGAATGACTCGAATAGTTTTCACAGATTTTTCATTCCTTTCATACGTCGGTAAGTTAACCTCTACCATTCCAGCTTTTGGTTTATCGCAACTGATACCATGAATGCATTTCAGATGTGCAAATACACCAGTTGTACAAGAAAAAATCTTTTCACAATACCCACATTTTATAACTTCGCTTTGGAATCCCTTGTGTTGTCGAATGTGTGTCTGCAGGACTAATGGATCACTGAAAGCCTCTTCACAAATTCCACACTTATAAAACTTGTAGCCAATTTCTTCCATTTTATCTGCATTACTTTTGTCTTTATTAGTTCTTTTGTCTGTTAAATTTTCCTTTGGCCTTTTCTGAAACACAAAAATAAAAAATCCTTACTTCATTTGTCTAATAAACAAATCATGGAATGTGTAAGAATAAGTTACATCTACCAGAGGCCCATAGGGCACAATGCTCACCTGAGTCTCCTTGGCCTTGTTGTTCATCATCAAATTTTTTTTCTCTTTTTTAATTTGACAATTTTTACCCTATATTGTGGTACTACTTTAGTCCTGATGTAATTATCTTGAATCCACACATCATGGGGATGCTTCAATGTCAAATTAATACCAAATGGAAAAGGTATTTCTACAGTATTTTAATACTAAAATTTTCATTTCAATGTACAGTCGTGTGTAGATATGCACTGAAAGTCCAAACTACTTTTTACAAGTTCCCCCCCCCCCCCCCTCAAGATCCTTGGATATCTCAAACTATATCCTTTCACACTGAATTCAAAGTAACAAAGGGGAGGTACTGAAAAGTGGTGCATTCCCTCCCAAAAGAGCACAATGAATCCTGATATGAATCATAACTAGCTTCATTTTATTACCACACTCACATACATACATCCTCCCCCACCCCCGCCCCACCCACACACATATGCACAGGAGCGTTACTATATCCTCTCTAATTTCAATACAAGAGGGTAATATTTTTATTGTTCTTTTTTCGCAAGGGAAACACAATAATACTTTATTATTTCCTAGGAGAATACATAAATTTATATTTATATAATTCTAATTTTACAGTCAGGGGTGAGACTGAAATCCATCACATTTAAAAATGATTCATAACAGTCATTTCTACTAACTACATAATGTACATGTTTTTATTATTTTTGAAAATATGACTTGTTTTCATTATATTTCCATTCCCAAGTCAATTCTTCCAACCCATTTACTACAGTAATAAGATACAGTACACTATCCTGCCATGGATCCATGTGTAGAGAAACATCTTGACAAACAACTGAAACCAAAATAAATTGGTGCACCTGTAAAACTAACAAGATAAATAAGTGCGCCCAGACCTAACAATTTGAAAAAAATGATGAAATACAGTCATATTTATTTTTTGAAGTAAGTCTAATATATTTTAAAATAAACTCCAAATAGTTATGACTGTTTTTCATCATTATTCTAAAAAAAGATGAATTTTAGTCATTTTTAAAAATTTTGAGTATTGATGTGTTTCATGTCATGAGGTATGTGAAATGCAACTTCACTATATGTAGGTTATTCAAGGTACATGTATCATGTATATGATTGTATAGCTGCATGTAAATATGGTGATTTTCAAGTGCTGGTAAGAAATATATGTTTACAAATTACATGCTTGAAAAGTACGAGCAATGATCAAGGCAACATGAACCTGTAATAAGCCACTTCACAGTAAGTACTACATGTAGTAGGTAGTTCAAGCTATGTAACTAAATATAATGAATGCTGATGACAAAAATTTAGAACCTGATTGCTCACAACTATTTACACTTGGAAAGAGCAAAATATTGTATGTTATGTTTCATTATCCCCTTGTTAAACTTTATTTATGTGATTGGAATATGAGAAAAGATCACTCAATAGATGAATAAATTAAAATACATCTATGTATAAATCGAAGCAGTATTTGATCCAGGTGCAAATTACATCACTTCCACTATGCACACAATGGCAAACTAACCAACAAACCCAAGTGCATTACTATATCCCCTTCTCATTTTTGTAACAAGGCAGGGTTTGACATTAAGGCACATAAAACCAACCCAGACTAGTAAATGAGTGGTCTGGTCATGTAAAATGTACGTAAACCAGATCGATTGGTCGTGTTGATAAAATAACTTTTAAACACCCATTTCTGATCAATCTTTTAAATATATAATTTAAAAACTTTTTTAAAGAAATTTTCTTAATTTTCTGACTGCAAACAGCCATCGCTGTGAAAAGAAAAAAAATCCCCGCTTCATACAATCACTATTTTTAGCCACGGCTGTAATAGAGAAGTCACAACTACTGTCATTCAGTATCAATATGGTATAAATGGTTACTTAACGAGGTTCGCTCCTGAGCTTTTGAGCAGATTTATATCTTATCCTATATTTCAAAAATTCTGCATAAAATTTTAATTCTTACAATAAATTTGAATTCTACAATGCCAATTAAACTATATTCAGTTAAAACTTCATGATAAAATTCCATACCAAAAGCATTAAGTGAGGAACTATATTTTGTGGCGGAAGGTTTTTTAGAAGAAAATGATCATTTTTTCTCTTTCGAAGTATTTAAAGTATGTTAAGTTTGGATTCCTATTTTTACATGCAGTCAGCACAAAGAGTTATTTTGTGTAGTGAACTGTTTTATACGGGTTCTAAATTATATATCAAATAAACTGTCATGAATTCTATTATTATATTTGATAAATATAGCAAATATATTGTGAAAATCAAGAAAAAAAATATCCCTATTTTAAGCTTAAAATTAGCATTATTTAAGTAATATCTAAAAATTAACATCACAGACCCCCACTTTTTATTTTCTTTTCTGAATATATAAAATACTTTTAACAATTCTTTTTAAATTCAGTAAAATGTAATTACTTTCAAATGATTTTTTTGCTTGTTAAATTTTTAATGCCAGGAAAATGAAATTTTTTGAGTGCAAAAAGGTCAAATAATTGAACATGCGGAGTAATTTGAAAATTTTTTCGTTGTCACAAATTTTAATGTGTCTATTCAAGATGAAATAAAACTGTGTTTGTTCTTATAATGTATTCGAATAAAAAAATATTAGAGGAAAAACTTTAAAAATTAATTTATGTGTAAGACGTATTTACAGTGCAAAAAGGTCAAACTAAATGCTCTGTAGCGCCAAAAGAAGTGCATTGACCCCCATCTTTTGTTTTGATATTTAATTAAGCTATGTGTATAAATTCTAAAAATATACTTGATAACAAATTCTCATCACTTTTGATGGCAGGATCCAACCTCCTTAAAGTATAGTTTTAAATTAATTTAATAATATTTATAATGATTATTTTACTTAGTTTGTTGAATGTTCATAATCATTACGGTTTAAAATACTTGAAAGTCCCAATGAACTCAATTAACTGGGACCTATCGAACAGACTGTCAAAACATTGGCCCACCCAAAAGACGATGTCTTTAATAAATATGGTTTCAAAAGTTAACTCATTCAAATTCTAGGTTATAAGAGTTAAAATTTGCAATTTTGGTCAGGGCTAGTGATTTTATGGTAAGGGCTAGTAAAAATTATGGGAAGTAGCCCGACTGGTCTGGTACTTGTAGAAGTTAAAGTCAAACCCTGCAAGGGGATAAGAAGGTTTAACTGTACACTAAATTGTGTACATACACAGTTACAGAATACTTACTGTTTTAAGTCCCTTTTCAACCTGTGGTTCTCCTCTTACTAGTCTGGAAGACTCAAGTTCATTGATAACAGTGGGACTTTCTTCCATTTTTACTTGACATTGCAATTCTGTTGATGGATCCAAATTTTGGACTGTTGGTGGATCCTCTTTCTGAACTGGTTGAAGGGTGACTGAAAAGCTTTGCTCTGTAACCTCCACATCTGCTGGTACCACTGTTTTTGAAGTGTTCACAGGTAATGTTTTGTTCTGAGACTCTGTGTCATGTGTGGGCCTGCAATTGTCTGTTGTTAATTTTTTCTTAAAACAATTTGAGGTTATATCCTGACTGTTGGGTATCACTGAATCTCTAGGGACATTTAAAGCTTGCTTCAGAAGTACAGTTTTCTGAACATTTTTAAGCTGATTTAGAGTAACAGCACTTAAAACAGTTACACCATTGTTCAGAACTCTGGGATTGCTGACAGTTGTTTTGTTCATAACATTTGGTTTGGAGACAGCAACAGCAGTATTTTGGTGAATAGGCATGTTACTTGGTACCTTGTCAGTATTGTTGATGTGAATTGCATTGGACAGTGTAGTAGCCTTGGTTTGAGATACTCCCATAGAATTTTCAGCATTCTTTGCCTTGTTTGGTAATGAAAGCACTATATTTTTAGGAACCTGTACCATACATAAATTGTTCACAGGATAAATCACAAAAGGGAATTTAAGCTGTGCAAGGTTGTTCATGTTCACACTAGGCTGACTGGACTGATGCACTCCAAGGTTGTTGGTGTTCAAAGGAGGCAGAGAGGACACCTGTTGTGTCTCGTGGCTGTCTGTGTTCAAACTAGGCTGGGGTGACTGATGCATTCCAAGGTTGTTGGTGTTCAAAGTGGTTTGAGAGGCCTGCTGGACTCTGAGGCTGTTCATGTTCACACAAGCCTGAGTGAACTTATTGGTTAGAAGGCTTTTCATGCTCCTACTAGCTGTAGGAAGGGTAGAATGAACCCCTAGGCTGTTTGTGCTCTCTAAAGGATCACTTAGTATTGTTGCAGGTGAACTTGGAATCTTTGGCAGGCTATTATTCAATGTACAAATAATTACCTTGGAATTATTAAGCAAAGCAGAATGTCCACTTGCTTGCAAATAACTTGAATTTCGCAGCACTGTTAAGGCGTACTTCGAAAAAATCAACAGAATATAAACGTGCATAAATACATATCTTTTGGAAATGAATTTTAATTTTGTAAAGGTACTATATTATCTTTTGACTTTAACATTCTTTGAAATAACATTGTATAACCCGCTCTGTACTGAATTTGGTTTGGTCACGTTATTTGATAGTCACGTGATAAATGCATGTAATGTGTACTGTATGTAGGTCACAAACAAATTTCAATATCGCAAGGGCATACCCTAGTTAAAATTAAAAATTAAAGTAATAGATTGTTTCTACATAACTTATAGTTTATGGAAAGTGCTGCTGCTTTAAATAGAATTCGCATTTTATTAGTTTAAATTTCAAGTTATCTTGCTAATGTCGAAATATGTGTGACCTTTACCAAGTATATCATGTATTTGTTAAGTTATGCTATCGATTTCAGGAAAGCAGCAGCACTTTTCAAGTTAAGGAATATGTCCATTATGTGTATTCAAAAAATGGTCAAGATCTATTAAGTGTATGCCCTTGCGAAAACGCGATTTAATGAGGCACCTCGGCGTGAAACATGCACACCCTGTAGACAAAAACACGGTAGAATTAATTCAATACATTCTCTCGATATTTTTTAAATAATGGCACTAAACAAACGTTTCAGATTTGTATTAATGGTCTACCTAAGATTTTCAAAAAATATTCTGTTTAATAATAACATGCATTTTTCACTGTGAAAAAATTACTTGATCCACCTCTCACTGCACATAAAATGCGTCAAACTTCACCATGATGACGTCATGTCGACAAGTGCATTGCGATCAGTGACTTGTTTATATTTTGCTGTGTGGGATTTAATTAGCGACAAAAGAGAATGCAGTGGTAAGTTTTGATGTAGTTCATTACTCTTATGCAGTTTAGATCCGCAAATTATTTCATTTTCTGTTATTGTGAGGAATTGCTATATTTGTGTGATGTCACAGTAAACTTTTCCCGTATAAATTAGGCCCCGCCCCCTTTATGAAGCCTTAATAGAGCTGCGTTGTGAGTGAAATCTGATTTTCAGAAGTTGTAGATGTACTTCCATCAGAATTGGAGGTTTTACATGAAGCAGATGCTGATTTTGGTTGGATTTTGGGAATGTTTTTAAGGTGGACATCATTCTGTGGGGTGAAACTCTTCATTTTAACGACAATTACTTCATGCAAGTTGCTTTTGATGGTGGGTGACAAATTAGTAGATGGAGAAGCCGATTCACCAGGTGTGTCCTTGTTTATTTCACTATTAGAACAAGTGGTCATTATAATTATTTATCAAGTCCAATTAGAATACAACCTAGGATTTATGGTTCTACAAATGGGTACTTTGTTTCTTCTGAGGCAGACATGAAGTTGTAATCCTGCCTTTCTTCATGTTTAAAACTGTGTACAGTTGCTAACCCATGGGAAGGGTCCATCATGGTGACAATGCAATCAATCTCAGAAATTGGACATGGTAAGGTTACATCAGTAATCTCTGAATCTGGAAAGACAGCATCAAAACTAGAAATAAAAAAAAAACAATACAAGTGTAAATGCTTTTGCAACACTGTCAAAAGGAGTAACTCTCCAAGTTTTAAATATGTTTGAAAGACAGAAAACTTTCCCCTGTGAACTCTAATCCTATATGCATTTATGTTCTTTGAGTTCCTACACTTCTATGTGATTAATTGATTGTGCAATTGGTGTCGGGTGGTTACGTTCCAATTCCGTGTCCAATTTGATTGAAATCATGTTACTTAATTTTGAATTTAATAACACATTTTGTTACCACGAGCACACTTAACAATATTGTGTGAAAACATAGCAACATGACTAATTTTAAAGAATGAGTTGTTTAAAAGATTTATATTAATAACTATTTACATTTGCAAATATTTTTCTTATTAGATGAACCTATTGAAAAGAAAATATGTTCAATTCTGTATGAACTTATTAGGGGGTCAGAGGTCATAGCGTGACCGAATCACAGAGCGAGATGATATCTTGTCTACATATTTCTGTCATGGTGAAACTGGTGTCAGAATTTCTAAGCCGTTAAAACGATGAAAAAGATAAAATTATCGAAACATATATGTTTTTTTCGTGCAGCAAATGATCATTAGATCTTTCTTCGGTGTGAAGAATGTTTTTAATTAGGCCTAGCCTAAAATCACGCTTACCTTTTTAACCCGAAATTCCTTTAAAGGTATGTAAACTGAAGACGATACCACCGCTTTTGACTTCATATATAAAGAACTCATACAATAATAGTAAGATTTTTCTCAGTAGCGATCATTGTTTTTTCATTACAAACAGATATTTCCTGGACTGGACTGCTGAACATCAATGTAAGTATTCAAATGTTGGAGCGAGGCGAACTCTCAAGACCAAACAGCTTCTAGGTCATTGCGCATCACGACATAGCAATACAGCGGGCCGTTCGTGTAATAAATTCAGTTCTATTCAGAATATTCGTCTCAAATGTAAATAAAAGTAATAAACAACGTTAAAATGTTCACTGGGAAATGAACTTGGTTGGTACATGATCAAATCTTCTGAGAAGCCCTTCCGGCTTCAAAGGATTTGATCATGTGACCAACCAAGTTCATTTCCCAGAGAACTTTTTAACATTGTTGTTTATTTCTTAAATATATAAACATAATAAATACACAAACACAGGGATCGACATTAACAGTTGTCCGATTACCCGGGGCAAGTAAAATCTCAGTTCGGGCAAGTGAAACTGTCAACATACATGTCCCATCAGGCAAGTGAATTTTTCTGATAGAAATGAAGATTACATTAGGTTATATATTAAAAAAAAACAATTAATTAAAAAATTTATTTCCACCAGGTAGGTGCCTGACATTGTTTTTGCATTCGGAATCCCTCAGTAGCATTCTATATTATAATTTCATTTAAAAGTCGGTTTGTTATTATTTTCTTTCATGGTAATAGCTCTATGTCTAACAACTCCGTTGCCTACTTATTAGGAAATATTAAGATTACTTACTTACTCAAAGAATTTCAGTAACACAAGATATCGATCCTGATCAAGACGTATGCTTCGTAGAAAGTGACTACCTTTAGTCATCTCGAAAATGAAAATTCAGGAAAGGATCTTCCCGAAAATAATTTTTAGAAGTATGAATTTTATTAGTAAAGAAAACAAGAGGGGGTTGGGTTTTTGCTGGACGGCAGAGCATGTTTCCAGGTAAGATTGACAAGGACAGCTAGTGAATTTCATGTACAAACATAGCATTGAATTGTTTTTTTTATGTACTTTAAACTGTCAAATAGACAGTTAGTGCATATGGTCATACTTTTTTCTTATCATATGGACATTTTCAGCAATGATTTAACTTTAAGTTACTTTCATCTTTCTTAAAGTTTAATTTGGGCAACCAAGTTTTGCAGTCGGGCACGTAAAAGTTTGAGATTACTTGCCCTTTGGGCAAGTGAATCTAAACGTTAATGTCTATTCCTGAAATATGGGGTTTTTAAAATATTAACAAATATAGTTTACCAGCAGCTGTACATTCCGGGAGCAAGCCGAGTACTCAGATCGAACAAATATTTTTTGTTTAAATTACAGCATGATGGAATTTTAAAAAATTAAGGTTTACATCTCTGTAAGTACATACCTAATTACAAATACTCTAAAAAGGAAAGTGTCAACATAGACTCGGTAGAGCGCTTGCAAATCTCGATCAAATTTTCGTCCAGTCAATCATTTGTCTCATATTACAGCATGGTATCTTGAACCCGATGATAAACAATAGGCCCATGGGCCACATCACTCACCCGAGTCAGCTTTAAAACTCTGCTATAAAATTGAATCATCGCCATAACTGAGGTTTCTTGCATATCAATATTATAAATCATGGCTTTGGAATTTCTGGAAAAAAAATTCTAGATATTTATATATTAAAATAAAATCACATTATAAAACTTTGATCTGTTTTGAAAAACAGTTCAAATGTTATGTACACCTGAAGACGGATTATGAAATAATCCAGAAAGCGCTTGTGTTGAAATTTGGGTAATTGTGCATTTTCTTCTATGATTTTATATATATATATATATATATATATATATATATATATATATATATATATATATATATATATATATATATATATATATATCATATATATATATATACCGGGTATATATATATTTACTGAATAAAAGTGATATTCTGACACATTGTGAAAGGATTATCAAAATGGTATTCTCACAGTGTGAGAATACACGTATCAGAAGTGCGGCAAAACTTTTCCTTCCCTTCACGCAGATTGTTTAAAAAATCCCTGGCTTGTTATAAGGTAGAGTTAATGAGCCATCCTGACAGAGACTTATATTTATACTGCCAAGGTTTTTCCAAATATGTCCTTAAAAATCCATGTTCACAACATTTTTCAACTCGCAATCGCCTAGCTACATGATGTCTCAACCGCTCAACTATGACGTCACAGCCTATGACACTGTGTTACAAAAAGAAAGGGTCAAAGGGAAAATCGAAGAATTCAAAATGTAATAAACAGAAAATTCAATGTTTTGTAGATGAATATGAACTTTATTTTACGAGTGAGACAGGATTTTTTTTTTATATATTTTCACCCTGCTTCGCACTCGTGAAAATATTTAAAAAAAAATCCTGTCCGACTCAAGAAATAAATTCCATATTCATCTACAAAACTCTATCTCTACATTACATTTTTAACAGTGAAATATTGTGAATTATTTATCGAATAAAAGTGATATTCTCTCACAGTAACAGTCAGGGATTCTGGAGTTGGGGTTGCACTAATGATCCTATACTGAAAATGCATAAATTCTTCAATATTCCTCTCTCCCACCGTAAGTAAAATCACAGTTTGTACTAGGTACATGGTTATGATGGTCATGATCAAGGGTGCCTCTTCCAAAATTGTGAAATTTGTGGCCCCTGGGTCAGGGGTTCTGCAGAAAAGGAGGAGGGGTCTATTGAATTATATAGTGAAAGTGCATTATTTCTTTGATAATCTTCTTCTCTGCCCCTGGTTATGTTATTAGCAAACAAACCAGTTGCATAGTTATAATAATCTAGGGTGCCTCTTCTAAACATGTGAATTTCATGGCCCCTGGGTCTGGGGTTCTGGTGTTACCCGTAAGGCCAGGCTCTATTGATTATAGAGTGAAAATGTAATATAGTTCTTTAAAAATCTACTTCTCTGCTCCTGGGTTTCTATCAGATGAAGTAGGTACATGGATATTTATGATCAAGAGTGCCACATCCAAAATTGTGAAATTTGTGGCCCGTGGATCAGGGGTTCTTGAGGGGGTTGAGAGTTGGCATTATTTTTTTAATGCATTATTATTTTTTTTTTTTTTGGAAGATCTTCTTCACCGTCCTTGTATATTTAACAGATAAACTAATTCCAGTTTATGACAGCTTACAGAGACAAAAGGGTTACATTTTATCAATAATATGTAGTGTATACTAGTCTAGAATACAAAAATAGTAAAAAGCTAGCTGGTGTTTCGATTCCAGATTTAAAAAGAAAAAAAATGAAAAGGGTGGGGGGGGGGGGGTTCCATCCCCCAATTGTCTGTGTAAAAATCATAAAGAATAAGTAGTTTGGAATGCCAGCTACATGTAACTTTGACATTAATTTTATAATCCCAAGTATTCCAGCTAACAAACTTTAACTGTTAATAAAATAATAACCAGTAACAAATGTTTTTATTTTGAACACATTTTATTTCACTGGAAAAAAACCCCGAAGGGAACATTTTGAAAATAAGAACACTCTATAATTAAACTATTTTTTTTTTAACATTGAGAAAATTATATTGTTATAAAGAAGTAAATATTGAGCTCATATATTTCATTTTCAGAATTAGAGTAGCTGGAAGTTACCTCCAGAAAAAATTTTTCAACCACTACAAACAAAATATTGATGACCAGATATAACTGTTGTTTACTTAAGGACAGATAATACAAAAAAAAAAAAAAAAAAAAAAAAAAAAAAAAAAATGATGGCGGGATTGGTATATACTTTTGGACTTATTTTGGTTGTAGATCATGCAAATAATAAAATTCTAAAATATTAAGAAACTGTAAACTTTCTATGATGTTCAAAATTCTATCTTTCTGCAATCATCTTTATTATTCTATACAACTTTTTGTCAATTTAAATCTCGATCATTTTTATGAAACTTTGAATGAAAAATTAAAATCTCTGCGGTTAAACTTAATATTTATATTACTTACATAATCAAGATTTAAGTTGTTATTTTCAAGATTTCTGGTAAAAGTTTGTATCATCTGTCCTCAAATGGAGGGAAACAGTAATACATGCATTTGAAGTATTCAATTAAATAAAATGTACCTTGGCCTATGAAAAATAATCAAGAAATAAACTGTATACATTTCAATTTATTTTGTTTTAGACTTCAGGCTCACACTGTTTTAAATTACAAAATCAGGGTTCTTAGATATTAAAATATGTCATGCAAAACAATTCATAAAAATGTAATTTTTCCAAGAAATACAAGTGGATTTATAATAGTAGAAAAAGCAGTTGCTAACCTCCACAAATTTCATCAATAAATTTATGCACAGCAGCAAAAAAAATAGTACTGATCTGTTAAAACTAATTGAAAATCAAATTTACATGATCCAGTAATAGCAGATTTTAAAAAGTTTTATTAAGCATGAACAGATCTATAGTAAAAAGATTACACTGTAGACCACAAAAACTTTTAAGTGAAATTTATGACTGAAACAAAATTTTCATACATGCATGTATATTAGCATTCAACACATGAAAAGTATGATGGCAATTTTTTTTTTTATCTTTTAATAAATTTCGAATATCATTTTCTGAAAGAGATACAGTAAATTTTTTCATACTTGTTAATATTGTTTGATTTTATTTATGAAAAGCATCTAGACTGGTATTAAGTGCTTTTGTGCATTTTCAACATGTGCCTCTTCAAGGACTTTTTATGCATTACCATGTTACACTTTTCACAAGCTACCTGCATCTTTCCTTTATGGAGGGCAATATGACACCTATAAGACGACCTACTGGAGAAAGATTTTCCACATGTGTCACATATCATTCGACCATCTGGAGTTTTCTTTACTTTGTTTTTACGCTCATGCTTGTTTAATTTGTGCTTTTCATATGGCAACTTTTTACAAAAGCCTTTGCCACAAATTTCACAAATATAGGGAATGTCTGCAATATCTGATCTTTCTTTCATGCTTAAATCATCATGGATTCTGTGCCTTATCTGATGAAGTCGCAAAGAAGACCCCCACTTGATGAATTTCCCACAAATCTCACACAGTCTTTTTCTTGAGGAATTATGGGTATCCATATGTCGACTTCTAGCCAATGGACTATAAAACCTCCTCCCACAAATCTCACAGAGGAATGCCTTTTCACCAGTGTGTCGTCTCATATGATCTTCGAGCTTCCACTTCCACTTCAATTTCTTTCCACAAACATCACATGGAAACCTTCCAGGCTCCGTTTTCTTCTGATATTTTTTAAGAAGATATTTTAAATTGATTGTTTTCAGACACTTATCACATGCTAATGGTTTAGTTCTTGTCTGAGAAAGTCTATGTGATCTCAGCGAAGAGGAAAACACAAAAGCTTTGTCACAGAAATCACATTTACATGTTTGTGCTTTTACAGTGCTGTGTGACTGTTCCTGCTGCAACTCATATAAAGATTTTTTCTTGTAGGGTTTTCCACAATCCACACAATCGTAGGACTTATTTACCTCCTCCACAGACTTTTTATGACTTAAACCTGGATGTGCTGCATCTAATATCATTCTACTTCCTTTTTTGTTCTGCTCCATCATCATATCTGCGTTCATTTTTGGCCTGTTCTCTGGCTTACGACATAAAATAGTACAATATCTTGCCTCTTTGTCATGTTTGTGCTGAGCAAATGCCTCTAGATTTGTAAATTTTCTCCCATAATTATCATATTCTGGTATTTTCTTGCAACATTTCTAAATACAAAAAAGAAGAAAATATATCACTCATTTGTCTCAAAATATTTATGGAACACCTGAAGTATTTAGAAATATTTTCATAAGTAAAAATATTTTTGTAATAATATATAAATAAAATTACATGTAATAAGTAAAAATGTAATTAAACATGATGAGTTAAAAAAAAAAAACCCAAAAAATTGTAATTTCCGATTAAGAAAAATTACATTCAGGCATTTGAGATATTGAGTTTCAAATAACTAGTCATAAAAGAACAAGAGGCCCATGGCCACATCGCTCACAGGAGTTTCTAAAGCCCTGGTCTTCTCCATAATTAGATTTTTTTCTACATAATTATATATATCAATGTAAAACTCTGATCACATATCGTGGGCCCACCCTACCCTTAAATCTACATTATTTGAAGATGCTTCCATATAAATATGACTTTTTATTGCTAAAGCTTTGCAGTTCCTGAGAAATAAAAAAAAAATCATATATCCTATATGTAAATTTTTAATTGCCCACTGTGGTCCCACCCTACTCTGGGGGTTATGATTTGAACAAATTTAAATCTGAACTACCTAAGGTCATGCTTTCATATAAAATGATTTATCATGGCCTTGTTTTTCTTGAGAAGATAGTTTTTAAAAGTTTTTTCCTATACAAAGTATATCCCTATATAAAACTCTGATCAACCATTGTGGCCCCCCTACCCTTAAGGAGTCTAAACAAACCAGACAAAAATCTGGTTGAAATTGTACCCATGGTTCTTGAGAAGAAGTTGAATGTGAAAAGTTTACAAATGTCACTAAACAAAAAGACGTTGGACAGTCTGTCAACCTTCGATCTTTTTCAGAAAATCTTGCTTGAGACTTTGACCCAGGTGAGCTAAAATGTGGCAAGTTCAAAACCACTTCAATAAACATGTACAAACATGTATATTCAGGTCAATTACATATTTGAGACTTTGACCTAGTACTTTGACTTTGACAAGTTTATATTATTTTTTTTTTTTATAAATGTTGGGTAATTGCAGTTTATAATTTAATCATATGTAATAGGCTGACATATGTAAATCTTTCAAAAAAAAAAAAAGATAAGTTGTACAAAAATTCAATCACCAGAAAATTATCTAACTTGTGTTGTACAGCATTTCAACCATTGAAATAATAAAATTTTTATTAAACTTCATGCATTTTCTACCCATCAGTGATCACAAAATAGCAAATTACACAGACCAAAGAACATGAAGAATGCAAAATACTTCAACTCTGTATACTGTACCCAATGCATGGAAGGAGAAATAAAAATAACCGAAACTAGAACTGTCCAAAAGGGACAAATACCCCCCTCTGGGTTTTTCAAAGAAGGTACCAAATCACTAATGTTTTCTAGATATGAGAGGTGTTCACAATTTGCTCAAACATTTAGAGTGAAAATTTAATTACTCATTATATTTTTTTTAATGAATGAAACTAAGGTGCAGCCTAATAAAACAGCAATACTAATAATTACAGTGCAGGGTTCGACACTAACTTTTTAAGGCTTTAGTCCAGCCGGACTAGTGCTTCATTACTTTTACTAGTCCGCACACGGTTTTATTAGTCTGTCAAAAAAAAAGAAACATCAATGTTTTTTAACATTAATTTAACATGACAATTAATATACGTATTATTTTTTGAAAGAAACAAAGTATTTACGTGAAATATATTATTCCACAGATTCATGAAATCTCGCAATCAGTAAGTACGATCGTATTCCCGATCTCGTTTTTTTTTTTTTTTATCTTTACATTACATCCAAAACGTCCAACATCTTTCTTAAAAGTGTCATACTAAATCATGATCACTAAAACCTTGTACTTCATATTGATCAGTCAAAAAATTAAGCGCTGAATTGACCCGGCATTGCGTTACTACCCGCCAAAGCTAGAAATCTAAAAATACACGCGGGGTATCCCAGTAAAAGTTGTTGAAAATCGGACATCGGTAATTTATTCATATTGTTTTTCAGAATTTTTTATTGGTCCGTTCGTACTAATTAGCCACATATTTTATTAGTCCGAATGAAAATGTATTAGTCTGAGACTAACGGACTAACGTAAGTGTCGAACCCTGCAGTGTTTTTTATTACATTGAAAAAATAGTTTGCAACTATCTGTCATCTTTGTGAGACATGACACTCTGCAAATTGATTGTTAAAAAAAAAATTATCATAATTAATTATACAAAATCAAATTGATCTTAATACCTTTATATCAAACTCATTTTAAAAATAAAAGGCTGGTTCCAGTAACTATGCATTTTGACAGACATAAATTACAATTAAGAGACTTAGACAACAGAGATCTTTATTTCTTTCTGCCCAATTCCCAGGAGATATAGATAAGACCTGCTTGATCCGAGATGCCCTAACAGCTTCCCACACTGAACTCATTAATTAATCTTTAACTGGATGCATGTCCACTCATTACTCCCAAGGGACAAATGGATTTACACTATCTGCTGTGTAATGTAAAAACTGTTTTCAATACTTTGTGATATTTTTAATTTTAGTTCCAATGAGTTGTTTTAAGCTGTAGTTCACATTTTTGTACAGATGTTCTAGATTCTATGTCTCAAACCTTCGACATGAACCTGAAATGACTAAGTCAATAAAAATGAAAAACTGTAAAATGCAGAAAAATTATCAAATAATGTTGAAAATACCAGGTGCACATCTTCATATGGTAAATAATAAGTGTACAAATTTTCATACAAATCTTTGCAATAGTCTCTGAGAACAGATCCAGACAAAACCACACAATAAAAATGAAAAAAAACACCTGTAAAATGCAAAATAATTATCCAATCATGATGAAAATACCAGGTGCACACCTTCATGTGGCGAATAATAAGTGTACAAATTTTCAGACAAATCCTTGCAACAGTTTCCAAGAAATGGTCCGGACAAAATCTCGTCTACAGACAGACAGACAGACGGACAGACAGACAGACAGACAGACAAGCTGATTCCAATATACCCCCCCTAAACTTCGTTTGCGGGGGGTATAATTACATCATATGATATTTTCATTTCTTCATCCTAGATAATTTAGATTATAAGCATAGACACTTGTTTCCTCACTTTTTTTTAGATACTTACATATAATGCCTCTAGACTATTTTCAACCCTTTGATCTTTTCCTATACTGGTGGAAGACTGGAGTTCATTTGACACTGGATTTTCTTCCATTTTCACTTGAACTTTTTCTGATTCTGGAGGTGAATCCTGCTCCTGGACTGGTTGAAAAATGACCGAAAAGGTTTGCTCTGTAACCTCCACATCTGCTGGTACTAATGTTTTTGAAGTGTTCACAGGCAATGTTTTGTTCTGAGACTCTGTGCCATGTGTTGGTCTGCAATTGTCTGTTGTTGAATTTTTCATGGGTGCAGGCCTAATTGGTGTCAATTTTTTCTTGAAACACTTTTTGGTTACAGCCAGATTTACAACACTTTCAGGTACCACTGAATGTGGAGCCACTGCACTGGGAACATTAAAAGCATGTTTCAAAACCACAGGTGTCTGAACATTTAAAATCTGATTAAGAGCAACAGCACTTTGAACAGTTACACCATTGTTCAGAATGCTGAAATTATTGACAGTTGTATTATCTATAACATTTGAGTTGGAGATAGTAATAGCAGTATTTTGGTGTATAGGCATGGTACTTGGTACATTGTCAGCACTGTGGTTGAGATTTGGATTGAACAAGGTGGTAGTTTTTGTACCAGCTTCTGCCATAGAATTTTCAGCATTTTTTGCATTGTTTGTTGATGAAAACACTATATTGTTTGGAACCTGCACCATATTACACAGATTGTTCACAGGGTAAATCACAAAAGGAAATCTAAGCTGTGCAATGTTATTCATGTTCACAGTAGGCTGACTGGACTGATGCACTCCGAGGTTGTTAATGTTCGAAGGAGGCAGAAAGAGCTGCTGTATCCCATGGCTGTTTGTGTTCATAGTAATCTGTGATGACTGATGCACTCCAAGACTGTTCATATTCACATTAAGCTGAGAGCCTGAGATGATGACTAATGCATCCAAGGACTGCTTGTGTTTAAGTAAAGTTGAAAGGAATACTAGCTTTGAGGCTGTTCATGTTCACATCAGTCTGATAGAATGTACTGCTTGTTTACAAGACTTTTCATATTCCTTCTACAAGTATCAGTAGCCAGAGAGGATGGAATCCTTGGGCTGTCTGTGGTTTCTAAATGATCACTTGTCTGTTTGTCTGCAATACATATATCTTGGTGGGTTTTTCTTTTTTGGTGAAATACTGGTTCCAGTTTGATATTCTGTAAAATATAACAGAAAAAGTTACTTGCCTTTAAATTGTTCAACTAATAAATGGCAGCAAAAAACATTTATGTGATGAAAAAGAAATGGTGCTACATGAAACCAGTTCAAGTAAGAGCTGTATGTTGTGACTTTTGCAACAAGACTATTATATATTCTTGTGGCACAACCAAATTGGGAAGCCATTTGTGCCACACCATGTGGCCAGGCAATGTTGATGTTAACTCGACCTTAAACAAGAATCCATTTTTATAATATTTGTGTTTGTCATTTCATTTCATCTTAATATAATAAAAGAAGAAAAAGCAAAATGAATATGAATGTACAGTAAAACTTGTTTAGTATGAACATGGATATTAGCGAATTTACAGATATGGCCAAGTTTTTTGCAATACCCGACAAAATTCTTAACAATTTCATGTAAAATTTTACGGATATAACAAACTCAGATATAGCGAATTTACAGCTATAGTGGCCTGATTTTGTGTCCCTTAGAAGTTAAATATAACAAAATTTACATCTTTTATAGCGAAGTTTTAAAGAACTTAATTTTTAAAATATTGAACTCAGCCTGATAATAATTTTGTAAGTATAAATATCTGAAACTCAATTCATTCCAAAAATTTTGAACTCAAAGATAAATTTCATATTTTAAACTTCCCTAAATACATTTGATAGTCATGCTTGAAGGAAAAAAATTGATATAATGAATTCGTTATACATACTTTAACAAATTATGGATATAGCAAAGTAAATTCGCAGGTCCCCAGAACTTCGCTATAACTGAGTTTTGCTGTAATATTATGATACAAAATTTAACATTGCAATATATTGTGATACTATTTTTCATTTGCGATACCCAGCACTGTGTACACTAATACAGCGAAAGTCATCTAATAATCTAATCCAGACACCAGGTGTTCCGAAGAAATTGGCCAGATTTGACCACATTCAGGATTATACATTTTAAACAAATTAAATTTAATCAGCTGTTCATGAAACGGACTTAAATTTTTAAATTACATTGCATTAGGCAAGATTTCAGAATACACATCATCATGGTTAGACAAGTTTCACTGTAATATCCTTGTCTTAATTTGTGGTTGTCTGATCAATTGTTAAATCTGTAATAAAATTTCTACCTCATAGTAGAACAAATATGCAAGGTTTCTAATTCCAAATCACCAGAAAATTTTCCAGTCAGCAAGCACAGTTATGAACCATTTACAGAGATATAAAAAAATTACCTGCAATAATGTAGCCCTAGCTTGAGCTCTCCTTTTTTTCCTCCAGAAAAAATCAGATTAAAAAAATCAGAGAGGGCTACATTTTTGTAGCTCAAAGAAAATATTAATGATATGGTTTTGTATATAAATTATTGTACAAAGAATGGTTACGGTAATAAACAGTTCATCAGTGAATTTTCTGTGAAAGTGTAACATGCATAAATGTCTGTGATTCTAGGGGAGAAGTACATTTTGTACTCCAATGACCACGAAATTTGGAGCTTAACATACCTAGTATTATTATGATACTACTGGGTAAAAATTACTACAGAATCAAATGCCTGCTGCATGTCTGAAAAATAGATATCTCAGGTTGAGGCTCCTCCAAACGAATGTATGTTAGTTTGCCCTAAAACACAATCGCCCTTGACATCATTGGCCCTAATTCTCATTCGCCCAGAGTCCGTTTGCTCCAAAAACTCATTTGTCCAAAGTCCGTTTGACCTTCATTTGTTACGGTAGTCAGTTAATTTTCGTAAGGTCCTTTGATTTTATCAAATTTCATGAGTTTTGTGTTTAAATTTTAATTTTTTTCTGTTTGAAAATTCAGTATAAGTGAAGAAATTGAAAAAAAATGTTAAATAGTTGATTTGATACTTGTTAATTTATATTAATATTATATATTAAATTGAGAATAGAAGAATCTTCAAAAAATAATCCTGTTGCTTAGAGACTGCCCATCACCAATTAAGGCCTTTTACATACATGTGATATGTACCGGCGGTATGCAAAATGTACCATTTTTTCGAGCCCATTCATCGTGTGCTGGCGGGACACCAAAATTCATGGAATATGAAAATTTGTACAGTATTTTGAATTTCTCACTAAATGCTAAATACTGCCATTTTCCTCTCATTCTCGCTCATGAGACACTGGAAAACATCACCTGTGTTTGACACTTGACCTTCTGATAATTGTGTAGTGTACACAAACCATCGCGTGTGAAGGTGTGAACTGCCAATTGGGATAATTATCTTGCTCTAAATCTGTAACAAGATACCCCTTTAGGTAGCTTTATTTTTAAAGGGGTACTTAATTATAACTGTTAATGTTTCGTAACTTGATTGAAAAAAGTTAAGCCAACTTCTGAAGTTGATATACATGACTTAGTATACATGAATCTGACCCAGATCTCCGTAGGTATAAAATATACGATGTTTATTACTATTATTACGATGAAATAAAGGATATAGTTTTAAGTTTAATTTTATATTTATGAGCTGAAATTTATGTATGATTGTATTTGCTGCTGTTAGCATTGCTGATGTATATATCAGTAATATGAACAAGATGTAAATTGGAGACACTGACTCTGACTCTCACGTTAATACTATATAAAGCTGACAAACAAACTCTCATTTAAACTAACTTAATTTATAATCGATTCATAAGAACACTGTGATTATAAAACACAATATATGAAATTTTAAAGCATTCAAATCTGCATTACAACTTTTAAAATAAGACATTTGCAACAATATATATTTGTTGGTTTAGAAATAAGGTGCCTTATCAGAAGAATTTAAGCAATATTTTATACCGTTCTTTGTACCGTTTTTTAATAGGTAGTGTACAGTTTTTTCACCCAAATTCCAGTTTTTTATGGCTCCTGTACAGTTTTGTGGTCTTTGACTAATCACAAGTATGATTTTAACATAACTTATGTCTCAATTTCCTTAATTATTTTCAAAACATACATTTAAAATGAATCTTTAAACAAGAAGAAAAGAGAAAGTGTTCCCTAGTTAATTTCAGTTCTAAATTAACAGCAATTAAACCTATTATGTTTTGATAAACATTCACATCGGAAATCAAGTCAATACTGATGGAAAGGAAATAAGTTTACCAGATCTATAAATTAACAAAAGTAAAATAAGAAATGACATTAAAATTCAACAATAATGCTGATATACCAGGGCTCGACATTAACTTTTTTTCCTACTTGTCCATTCGGACAAGTGACCAAGACATTTACTTGTCCGAACTTCAGCTTCACTTGTCCGAAAAATTTTCAATAAAGATCTAATACTGTTAACTGAAAAACTAAAAATAAAGTACATTACATGTGCATGATGTTATTTTCAAATACAACGAACACATAAAACAATATTTTATCTAGACTTTCTGTCCTGACAACATAAATGCTGTCAACATAAAACAGAATCCGAACTCAGTTCCATGCCTTTGCAGTAGTATGCAATTAGTGAACTTCAATCCCGATCGAGTGTACTCAATTAGGGCGCGTCGATTTACCCAAAAGGACCTAAAAGAACCCAAAAGGACCCAAAAGGAACCCAAAAGGACTCAAAAGGAACCCAAAAGGACTCAAAATGAATATATTGTGATATACTGAAAATTAATAATTTGAATGAAATAATGAATATTACATTATAAATTTACATAAAAGTTGGCAAAAACATAAATTGATACTGTTGCAACTTTCCTTTGAGAAATAACATAATGCCTTATATAACACATCAAACACTAAATCTGGTTAGATATGCTTTGTTTTATTTGAGCTGAAAATAACAAAATATTATTATATTTCCCCTTCTATTGTACCATATCTTACTATATGATATATAATGAAGCAATGAGTTTTATTTTATGACTTGTTCTAGGCATATGGTATCGGGGGTGGGGGTGGGGGAAGGGGGACCCCCCACCCTAAACACACACTCCCCCCCCCCCCACTACTGTTTTATTTTCAATAAAGTATGAAAGTGTTCATTGAATATCCAGATATCCCCTTTACTTCATGTCCTTTTGGGTTGCTTATAATTTACTTCTGGATCCTTTTGGGTAAATCGACGCACCGCTCAATTACATAGCGATCTATGTCGGGATCAAAGTTCGGTTTTTATGTACTGTTTCCGTCTTAAAGTACCGGTAAACTTTTAACAGTCGTTCTTTTAAATATTTAGAGTCTTTTTACATAAAAATGCACTTGTCCTATCGGACAAGTGCCCAGCAATATTCACTTGTCCGTATTTTTTTTCACTGGTGCCGGACAAGCGGACAAGCGTTAATGTCGAGCCCTGTATACATGTATAATATTCAAATAGGGCAAACGGGGTACAGGGTAAATGAGAATTATGTCAAATGAACCCTGAGCGAACAGACTCATGCGAACAGGTAGACAGGGTGAACAGACCTTATACCCCTTCAAACCCAACTGTCCAAGACTGGCAAGAGAGAAGATTATATTATCATTATTCCCATCTTAGAGCAGCAGAATAGTAGCCTTATTTCAAATGAAATGAATAGACTGTTCTCAGCAATTTATGTGGCATTGAAGATCATGATTAGCTTTAAACAGAGATAGAATGAGGCTAGAGATGCCATTATTTACATTATCATTAAGCTGTTAAGCAGACACTTCACCACTGTTCAGTTTTCACTCCATCACTCCATGACTTCAGATGACTGCACCAAAACCCATATATGTATAGTGCCTGTGCAAACTCTACTGAGCATAACCGCACAATAATCTTTTAATATAGTTTCTAAGATATATTCCTTAATACATACCAAGAAATAAAATTCAGTAAATGTGTCAACGTAGAGCTTAGCCTTACATTTACAGCTTTCAGCATGTAAACATTTTACTTACACTATTTCTACATTTTTAGCATCTCAAACCCGATGATTAAAAATAAAAGTGAATCATAGTGTAACGTTTTTCCGATACGGTCTAAGGGGAATAAGTCTCAGTGTTTTAATTAACTGTTCACATTTTGATTTGTTCAATTGTAAAACACATACCCCATGTGGGGGCTTTAGTGAAAATAAAAGTTTCAAAGTGTCTTGAAATGATACACAAGTAACTAGAGCCGAGCTCGTTGCAATGCAACGAATAGGTCTTCCGTCGGAGCTCCGGACAGGACAGAGCGACCTTGAGTCAAGGTCATGCAACATTTTATAAGGTTATAAACAATCCTGTAAGGGGCATCAACTTTCAATGTTTCAACAGTAGAAAGACAGTAAAGGAATGTAAAATTCCCCTGTCAGTGAACTTGAACTGTCCAAATAACTTTGCGTCAAGCCATGACACATTCTGCAGCTGGTTAAGAGCAAACACCATCTTTATGTCACCGACATAAAAAAAAAAATCACAGTCACGTATACTTTCAGACTATTCATCCAAAACATCATATTCTAAGTGACCTCGAATTTAAGTCAAGGCCATTACACACTCTGGATGATATATTTATCATCTTTTCAGTGAAATGCAAATGCATGCAGTTTTTTCTATTACAAAAGTATAGACCTTTTTGTTTATTTGTTTGTATGTTGTTTAACGTCCCTTTCGAGAATTTTTCAATCATATGGAGACGCCACCATTTGCCGATGGAGATCTGCAAATTTTGACCTATACTCGGCACACATGGCCATTTAGCAGTGAGGGATCTTTCTCGTGCCAGCACCTACTGCCAGACGGGACCTCAGTTTGTACGGTCTCATCCGAAGGATCAGTCTCTGCGTCCCACAGTGGGATTCGAACCTGCGACGTAAGGATCAACTCCATAATCCACGACTCTAGAGCAGACACTCTTACCACTGCGCCACTTGGGCGACTAGACCTTTTTGAATTTTACACTTATTATATCAGTGACCTTGAACTTGCCTAAATGACCTATGTTAAGGTCAAAAACAACCTTTGAACAAATTATGAGCTTCCAGTGATACCCAATGACAAAGATATACCTGAAAAAGAATATTGCACTTTTCTGTCAGTGACCTTGAGCTTGCCAGAAAGACCTTGGATCAAGGTCAAAACACATTCTTGGATCATAAGCAATCTCTGTATCAAGTAAAAGCTTCCAGTGATTTTATATAACAAAGTTATAGTATGTGGAAAAAAAATAATATTTATCTGCCAGTGACCTTGAACTTGCCGAAAAAACCTTTGTTCAAGGTCAGGAAAACCCATCTCAAGCAATCTGAGAAAAAGTTTCTTGTGTTCCTCCCACCCCTTATAAATTTATAATCCAGGCACGAATTTTGCCACTTCTTCTGCCAGTCTAGTACTATGTTATCTCAAACCGGTGGATCATAAGCAATCTTTGTTCCAAGTATGAGCTTCAAAAGTTATAACACATACAGTAATCTTACAGTTTTCTCTCAGTGACCTTGAACTTACAGGAATGACCTTGGATGAAAGTCATGTCAAACCCTTTAATTTTGTCATAAGCAATTTCTGTATCAAGTATGATACTTGCTATTTTTTTCCAATGACCTTGAACTTGCTGGAATGATGTTGGATCAAAACCATGACACACCTTCGGATCATTAGTAATCTTTGTACCAAGTATGACCTTCCAGTTTCTTCATAACAAAGTTATAATATCCTTGGCGAACTATCACGTACAGACGGACTGCTAGGCAGACGGACATTGTGATTCCAAAAGACTCAAAACACCCCCACCCCAAACCCACACACTTCGTTTGGGAGGATATATAAATTCCTTTGTTAAATTATGAACACTCTTTCCGGCCCAAACCTTCTCCCTGGAATCAATATTTGAAAAAAAAAAATGAATGTATGCTATGTTGGAAATTTTCTCATTCTAGTCCAGGGATTCTTGAGAATACTATTTTCAAATGACCCCATGCGCGGATCTAGAGGGGGTTGGGGGCAGTTAAATGTATATACTAAACAAGAGGCCCATGGGCCATATCGCTCACCTGAGTAACTTTGGCCATGCTGTTCATTACCAGACTTCCCCCTTGTAATACCTATTGTGGCCCCACCCTACCCCCAGGGGCCGTGATTTTAACAATTTAGAATCTACACTACCCCAGGATGCTTCCACATAAATTTCAGTTTTTCTGGTCCAGTGGTTTTTGAGAAGATTTTTAAAGATTTTTCCTATATATTTCAATGTTAAACTTGAGATTCCCCCTATTGTGGCCCCGCCCTATCCCCGGGGTCATGATTTGAACAATTTAGAATCTACACTACCCCAGGATGCTTCCACATAAGTTTCAGCTTTTCTGGCTCAGTGGTTCTTGAGAAGAAGATTTTTAAAGATTTTTCCTATATATTTCAATGTAAAACTTGTATTCCCTATTGTGGCCTCGCCCTACCCCCGGGGGTCATGATTTGAACAATTTAGAATCTACACTACCCCAGGATGCTTCCACATAAGGTTCAGCTTTTCTGGCTCAGTGGTTCTTGAGAAGAAGATTTTTAAAGATTTTTCCTATATATTTCAATGTAAAACTTGTATTTCCTATTGTGGCCACGCCCTACCCCCGGGGGTCATGATTTGAACAATTTAGAATCTACACTACCCCAGGATGCTTCCACATAAGTTTCAGCTTTTCTGGCTCAGTGGTTCTTGAGAAGAAGATTTTTAAAGATTTTTCCTATATATTTCAATGTAAAACTTGTATTCCCTATTGTGGCCTCGCCCTACCCCCGGGGGTCATGATTTGAACAATTTAGAATCTACACTACCCCAGGATGCTTCCACATAAGGTTCAGCTTTTCTGGCTCAGTGGTTCTTGAGAAGAAGATTTTTAAAGATTTTTCCTATATATTTCAATGTTAAACTTGAGATTCCCCCTATTGTGGCCCCGCCCTATCCCCGGGGTCATGATTTGAACAATTTAGAGTCTACACTACCCCAGGATGCTTCCACATAAGTTTCAGCTTTTCTGGCTCAGTGGTTCTTGAGAAGAAGATTTTTAAAGATTTTTCCTATATATTTCAATGTAAAACTTGTATTCCCTATTGTGGCCTCGCCCTACCCCCGGGGGTCATGATTTGAACAATTTAGAATCTACACTACCCCAGGATGCTTCCACATAAGGTTCAGCTTTTCTGGCTCAGTGGTTCTTGAGAAGAAGATTTTTAAAGATTTTTCCTATATATTTCAATGTAAAACTTGGATTCCCTATTGTGGCCCCGCCCTACCCCCTGGGGTCATGACTTTAACAATTTAGAATTTTCACTATCCCAGGATGCTTCCACGTAAGTTTCAGCTTTTTTGGCCCAGTGGTTCTTGAGAAGAAGATTTTTTAATGACCCTACTCTATTTTTGTCTTTTCTTGATTATCTCCCCTTGTAAGGGGACTTGGTCCTTTATTTTAAAAATTTAAACTCCCCTTCCCCCAAGGATACTTTGTGCCAAGTTTGGGTAAAATTGGCCCAGTGGTTCTTGAGAAGAAGTTGAAAATGTGAAAAGTTTACAGACGGACGGACGGACAGACAGACGGACGGACGACGGACAACGGGTGATCAGAAAAGCTCACTTGAGCTTTCAGCTCAGGTGAGCTAACAAGTAAAACTGACCATGCCCCCCCCCCCCCATTAAAAAACACGGACCCTTCCTCGAAAACGCGGATCTGTGTTAAAATGGTATGAAAAGTCTTAGGTATGAAGCTTTAAAAGTCAACGACCCCCCCCCCCCTCCCCCATACACACACACAAACACACACACGAAATAGGTTTTTCACGTTTGGGAAAAGAGTTTTTTTTTTGGCTCGTCAAGAAATTTCTGGGTTGAAATATTTTTTAATTGGGATCCCCTCCCCTCCCCCCCCCCCTCCGTGGAAAAAAATTCCTTGATCTGCGCCTGCACCCCATCTAATTTTTTCTACATGTATCCGTTAAAAGAGGATGTGACCCTTCATTTGAACAAAACTTTACCAAAAATATTCTGTGTTAATTTTCGTTGTTATGGTCCAGTGGTTCTTGATAAGATAAAAATGAGAAAAAGGATGTATTCACTATTACAAAAGAATTGACCTATAGGAGAGAACAATTTCCCGGAAAAAGTGACATTTAAAAATCAATGTTTATTTGTTGTTTTCTACCGTATATATGTCTAAATTTTTCAAATTTGAATTTTACAACTAAAATTTATTATTTACAACTTCAGAATAAACCTCCAAAGTTGGCCGAAACACCATTTTGTCCGTTAAAGCGTTGATTTTTGCATAAATTTTGGCCTAGAAGTCCTTCAGGGCAGGCCTGCCCCTAAATAAAATTGTGATAATTTGATAGGTTGGGATGTAAGGAATAATTTAAGATAGGATTTTTTTAGGGGCACCCTGCCCTAGGGTCGAAATTCACAAAAAACCTACAAAAAATAAGTAAACTTGATTTTGACAATCTGCTTCAAATTTATACCGTTCAATCTTGTAGTCACAATAGCTCATTTGATATATGCGCTGCGCTGACTTTTTTTATATCGTGGGTACTTTATTTTTAAAGTCGGGGGTTCGAATCCACCTGTTGCCACACTTTTATAGTTTTAAATTTTTGCCTTTTCAAAGACTATTTTAATTTTTTTATAGGCTTGTGTATGTTTCTTCAATTATCTATCCTTTATGCATTCCCATTTTTGATATAAGAAACACTAGAGAGAGATCAAATCGTAACAATCCAATGCACAGTTGTCAGTCAGGCGGAACAAGTCTTGGTATAGCACACTTTCCCCGAGGACAAGAATAACTCACTCTGTGTTACTCGATACAGGTATTCTCGGCAGCATTGAGCTGCGATGAATTTCAATTGTATCTATATTCCTTAGAATTTAATCACATTGCTTTTATTCTGTCTGTGCTACTAGTGCTTGTCTGGGTTACATGTAGTACAAGAATGTTACGTATTGCTTGAATTATTTGAGCTTAATATATTTAGAATAACATACATGTACTTTTGTTTTCAGTCAATGTTTTAAGATCTTAAGTTTTGAAACAGTAGGGCTACATATATCAGTAACTGTACTCCCTTGGATTTCATTTAGGCCCATATGATTTGCACACATTAATTGCATGTTTTTATTATATCCAACGGAAATGTGTTGTAAAATAAATAGCCTAGACATAAAAAAACAGAGTTCCAGAGACAGTAGACATTACCATTATGTACAATGAGAAGTAAAGAAAAATATCATTCAATTGTTACATTTGGAGATAACAAACTCAGAATATCAATGCTCCTCCTACCTCTACTCACTGAAAGAAAGATTTATGAAAAACAAATTGTTACATGTATTCAGCCTAATGTCATTAATCGGAACGGAAATCGACAAGCTTTTTGTTGAGAAAAAAACCAAGCCCGGGACTATAGGTCAGATCCCTATTTATATAGAAGTGATCCTTTACGAGTAGCTTTAGAACAACAACGACGATAATGCTTATATACACCAATATAGCAAACAAAGATGAAGAATTATGAACAGCAAAAGCTTACTTGGGTCTTTGGCTTGGGAGATGAGATACTTATTAAAAATTGAAATTATTTTGTCTTTTCTTTTTTTTTACAATCGACGGGCCTGCATTTCAAAGAGAGGGAGAGAGAGAGAGAGAGAATTTCTAGCTAGGTCTTTGAATAACAGTGAGATGGGTTCAGAAAACCAGGTCCCTAAGAATGTACATGTATATAAAATAGGCAGTGCCTTTCTCTCGGAATTCATCACCTGCTTCTATAAAGCTCCATCCTCACCTGTACTGACATGTACCTGGTAAAACCAACCGACTGCGAAGGAAAACATTCTATTTATTTCGAGGATGGGGGTTTACGTATAGTGATGAGAGGAAATTTATTCACCTATACGTTCATTAAAAATGACAGATTGCTTCTGAGTATTTGTATACGATCGCACGACTTTCGTGTTAATTTATAAAAAGTTAGATTATGAAAGCAAAGAACTAAACTAACATTTGTTGTAGATGAATTAAATAATTATTTAGCCGTTTATAAGGTTTTTTATACATCTGTAAGAACCACTTTATTTTAAAAAACAAATAATCGTCCTATTATCGGCGCCCATGATATATTAGACTACATGTATGTGTTTAAATAAAACATAATTCAGATATCGACATCAAAGAGAACAACACATTCTTTTTCAGTGGCGGAAACAGGAATCTTGAAAAGGGGGCCCGACCAGTTTTGTGTCAGATTTATTAAATCTTGTGTATATTTTGGATACAAAAGGGGGCCATGGGCGGATATAGGATTTGTGATGGGGGGCGTGGATAACTTCGTTCAGGCAGGGGGTCTGGGGGCCGCGAAGCCCCCGGAAGCTCCTGGGTTTTCGTGAATTTTAAGAGTCAGTAAAACCAGACACAAAAATAGTTGTATTGATTACTTCCTTTACACAAAAGCCTATAAGATATGAATTAAGTTTGTAACTTACAATACTCTAAAGTCTTTGTAGGAATTTCACGTCTGCTTAAGAATAATGAACAAATTTATTAATCATTTGAGAATTTTTATTTCAAATTTACTCTTGAGAAAGCAGAAACTTTGTGTATCTCGAAACTTCGTGAATCTACGAACTTCTTGTATGTCACAAGTCGCTCTGAATCATTATTATTTCAGCAAGGATGCTAGTCAATCTGATATTTGTATGTAACTCTAATGTTATTCCAAAGAGTGTTGTTTTTTTTTTAAATTCCATTCACTGACCTACACCTGTATCTCCACCGCAGCCAACGAAACAATATAAACAAACACGCTGTAACGTGCAGTTCCCTTTATAGCAGTATGAAATAAACGAAGCACAATGATACACAAAGAATATCTGAATATTGAAAAATTAAATATTGCAACGTTTGTTTTTATAAGTATTATACATATATGACAGATACACTGTAGGGTAGGGTGGTGTAATTTCGACCGATTATTTTTTTATATTTAGATTTGTTCAAGTATGTCACTGCCTATTACATGTATTACGCTCAACATTTACTGGATTATTTTTCCTTCGGAATACCTTTTATTGTTCAGATTACATTGTGTTATATGTATTATTCGTCATGATATAAAATAAATGTGTTCGATTTACAAGATATGTGTGTTGGGTAACTTCAACTGCACACGGGGTATTTTCGATCGATGTGCAAATATAAATGAAATTATTCGCGTCATCTCTAATTTAAAAAAAAAATACATATTCTGTTGTAAAACATAAACGATTGTGAAAAAATGCTGACAAAAAGAAAAAAAAGCAATTTTCAAAATGTACCTAATTTGAAGACATTAAGTGCACCAGGTGCCTAGAGACAAATTTACCGATTTATCAAGGCATGCTACAAATATATATATGCGCAGGCATCTAAACCGCATGTAAACAAAACAGATGATTTTTTCACGGTTATAGAACTAGTTTCTACGGAGTATTCTTGTACATAATATTATCCTAATACTTTTTTATACGGATGGTGGTCATGATTTTTTTCTGGTAACAAATAGCATTGCGTCATTTTCATTGGTCGAACTGAGTTACCTGCTGACGCCGTATTCATGCAAAGGGTAACTTCGGCCGATTTCTGTTCAGCTGATTTGCATTTTATTTGTAAAAACTAAATACTATAAATTTAAAAGGTATGAATTTAAGTTGCAAATTTAAACATAGTTGATAAAGTTCACGCCAGGAATATCCACTGTGTCTTTCTGTATATACAAGATATTTTTAGAGGTGATAAACTGATAATTCCCCGCAATGGTTTAAAAATACTTGTCCGTAATTTTTCGGGCGATAAAGTTTCTTCTTGGATGTAATTTTCCAGTAAAGAAATAAATTTCGCCTATTATTATCAACATTGATTTGTATATGAAAAATGCATTTTCTTTCTGCATAAAATAGATGTGTGTACACTATAATGGGTTATAAACAAATTATTTTAAGGTATTTATGAACAGTCGAAATTAACCAGGTGGTCGAAGTTACACTCGTCTGTGACCATCCTAACCTATATCCTGACGTTAAAAAAAAGTCTTGTATCTATGTAAGTAAATTACTGCATAGTTACACCATTTGATAAATAAATACATCAATAAGTGGATAGGTTTGTAACGTAGACCTTCTGATTTTAAATTCATTTATTTACCTCACTCGGCACACCTCGGCCGATTCGTACCGCATCTGGATGAAGGTGACGGAATCAGCCGAGGTTTCCCGAATGTTATTTACCTTCGACCAGCCTTTAAATATTGCAGTATTTTTCTTTGCATCATCATAGGAAATTGACAAGTGCTGTCTACCCTTCAAACGAAATCGGGAGACGTTTTCCGCTTTGAATAATTATGAGATGATATTCATAGCCTAGGGAATGCAAGGTTTTCAGACTTGATTTTTAAGAAAACTGATACTTGGTCATAAAATAAAATTACCATTTTTTAATTGACCATTAATTATAAAACCAAAGTATGGCATTATTAATATTAGTCATGTCATATTTTGAAAATTTTAGGGGGGGGGGGGCGTGCGCCCCCAAGCCCCACTTAAATCCGCCAGTGGGGGCAGGCCCCCTGAACTTCCTCTAAATCTGTCAGTGTTTTCTTTCATTATACGGACTTGCAGAATAAGCGAAATACTCCAGACATTTAATAAAAATCTCAAACCCGATCTAAAACGCGTTGACAAAGTCAAACCAGACGGTTTTAGTTTTCACGGCATTTTTACAGTGATATGAGAAAAGTCGGATAATTGCTTTTAATTTTAAGAAATAAAGTTCGGCATTTTTCAACCTCGTTCGGTATAATATAATTTACTGATAATTTTTTCCGTTAAGGAGGAACACATGGACGAAGGATAAAAAAAGAGGTATTCTGCATGTACATGTACACATCATTGCTATAATTGTGTACTCGGGATTAAACCCAAAATCCTTCGTTACATTGTATTTGGGTATAATTTTCACATGTTCTCAGGCGGATAATCATTTATTTTTATCTGTCTAAAGACAATAATTTCAGTTAATAGAGAAATGTTTTTATTTCGTCGTTTTTTTCCCATCCTTTTGGTTTACACGTTTGCTTTGTACACAAAAGCGTGTGTTCATATACCTCTGTTTCTACACGCTATCGATGTGATCAGGGAGAACATGATATCCTCCAGCAATTTACTTCTTATGAAAACACTCAACGAAAACATATTAGGTGAAAATATATACACCCATTAGTATCTTAGTACCTTAGTATCGACCTGTTTAATTGCAATGTCACCAACCGTAACGATCGCTGGCCAGGACTTGAATATAATTTATTACCGTTATTAAAACAACTCGTCAGCTGATCGGACCTATGATTTAAACAGTAAAATAGGGAAATTCCAGAGTTCGAAGTGTATTTATTTTGGGCGCTCTTCCGCATAAACAAATTAAATCGCATTTACGCGTACTTACATGCACGTACCAATAATTTGTGTCATGGGTAAATTCAATTTATTAGATGAAATAAAACAAATGCATAAGATTAATCTTCCTAAACAACACGTTTTTAAAACAATCTATCTGATATAACTGACGGTATAAAATAACAAAGAAAATAAAGGGTTTGTGTTTGTATTTAATTTAAAATGAGAACAAATCTTAACCTGTCAAATAACTTATAAAACATACTTCGTTTTCCAGACACTAATTGCCATGCGTAATCTTCACATGCACTGACCAAGAGGTCACAAGTTTGAAATGTATGGCTTCTAATTGCGTGAGTTTTGTCAACACATGTCGGAGTAGACTATCTAAGCCAATTGATTCCCAAAGAAAACTGCATAGGAAGGGTTCTTTTTTGGTACACTTTTTAACGGGTAAAATTCATTCGACGCTCGATAGAATTTTCAAATACAAGTGAAATATTGAGGCGGTTAAGTTACATGCATCCGACCTAGTATTTTGTATGCAATAATATTGTAAGTTAGGAAGAAAATAATACAAACTCAAAAGTACTTAATTTTATTTTCGATTTTCCTGACAATTAAAAATGTGACCTCTACATACAATTATCATTTTTAATTATATACATCCTGTTTAATGTTCATGAAAGAAATAGCAACTCGTTAAATAATAACATTAGAGAGATAAATAAACTGTTTCTTTAATACGCAAAGAAAGTGGTCTTTTCGGCATTCAAAATGCATTGAATTTGAAGTGAATAAGTGAAAGGCACTTAAGACTAGCTGATTAAAACGAACGAGTGATAATTAAACAGTAAGACGGAATCATATGAAAGATTCGAAATGATTTTAAAGTAATTTTCCACAAAGCGCAATTATCTCAACAATGCAATGTTTATAAGAATAAATATGCAACTTTCTTGTAATTGAGCGAATAAAATATAAATCGAAATGTACTAGCGACTTAATCAAAGATATGAAATAATCTGAAAGATTCAACATATTTATCCACTCATCACTTAGTTAAAATGTATTTGGAATGGCCATTCTATGGTTTGTTTTGTGTATGACCTTAGGTCGCTGGTTCACACGCCGATTGATCCTCGGTGACCTCCTTTGCCACGCGCTATCGAGGGAGGGGTTACATAATTGTAAACACACGAGGTGAATGTAAAAGGCGTGTACTTAATGGCTGTGAATAGTCTATGTTTAAAGTTTTGTTTTATTTTCTGACTTAATTGTTTGTTTTTATATGATAAGAAGAAAAGGTTATCTTTTTTTCCCTGTTTAGTAGACTGGTTTATCCAAATTTGAAAACAAACGAAATAAAAGGGAAAGTTGTCAGTAAAAAATTTGGAAATAAAGCACAAAATACTTCAAAAACCTGATTCTAAAGAATATTAGCATCTAATATAGCAAGGTTTATTATTTATAGTAAGTTTATTTTAATTACACGCATGAAGAGCTCTTGTTTACTTGCTGAATGAAAACACTTACCTGTATATGTGTTATGCTTCTAGCTCATTTAGAACACAAGACTCAAACAAAATAACATTTTCTTGAGATCAATAAGATGTTAAATAACAACTTTAATTACGGCAGCTATTTCGAAATATTTACCGTTTTTGAGTTATAAAGCAAAAACTTTAAAGGGCCCCAGCTCCCTAATTTTAGGGGCCAGACCCTTTTTAGTGGTCTCAAATGAAAGGCCTTAAAATTGTGCACAACTTTTATTCTACATGTTTTATCAAAATATTTTTAGTTTAGAAGATAAAAAGGAAAATATGTGTAAATTTTCGCTCTTTTTGGCGTTCTAATTTTTGACCCCTCTCTAGCGCCATTTTGAATACAGAAATTGAAAAACAAAAACCGATGTGCACAACTTCAGTGCTTCTATTATTTAAATTCGGTAGAATTTCTACTCCAGCTTCAGTAGTCTCTGAGCCTTTGTCTGGAAATGAAGCCCCCTAAATTTTCATTTAAAGGGAGATAACCCAAAAGCAGAAGTGGGTTTTTGAAATGTTTGACAGCATTCTGATAGAATTTTGTAACGTCTTTAAACCCTGCAAATTTGAGCAAAATCCGTTGAGAAATGAGCAAGATATGAGGTCTCAAAGTTGGCGTCTAGGAAAAAAAAAAAAGAATAATAAGAATAATCTTAATCATCAGAATCAGTAGAAGGTCTTCCGCCTGGAGCGGAAGACCTTAATAAAGTTTACGGTTTATTCACATTTTAAAATTCACATTGGCACAAACACAGTAAGTATAAAAATTTGCAATGACACATGAAAACTGACTGACTCTCTGTCTAAAATCGCTCCTATATTTATACATTAAACCCATTGCTCGCGCGGAGCAATGCAATGTAAACAAAAACCCATTGCTCATTTAGAGCAATGTTATATAAACAATCAGTAGTTACGTAAAATATCGCTACAATATATTTTCTAACTTTTGAAAAAGATTGATATTATAATATAGATATGGCAGGATTCTGGCCACACTTGAAAAGTAAGAAAAATAAATTTTTTGGTCCTTTCAATAATAATTTAACATTCTAATGATACATCCGGTAAATATTTTCAGGTACAAACGCCATTGATTGATCATGTTTGGAAAGAGGTGGTATAGGGTTGAGGACCGGGAAAATAATTGACGACATACCTGGAAAATCCTTAACATGCCAAAAGAAGGGGGAGTCTAAATTTAAAATTTCTAGCAGCGATGATAGGGAGTTGTAGCGTAACGTAATACTGAGCTGTCTGGAGCTTGACTTAATTACATGGTCTATTATAATTCTTGTTTACCTATAACCTTTTATAATACATAGTGCAAAAGTTTGTGTTATCATTGTAAAGACATCAAATATCACTTCTAACTTCATATCATGCTAATAAGCATTGGTACCTTATGCTAGATTAAAAGAAATCCAATTTCTCTTAAATTTTTTTTTCTACTTTTATGGGGTACAAATGTCAACTTTTTACAATACCATTTCTAAGACTTCAAAGAACTTTGAATCATATGGAGATGCATAAAATGAAAATTGTTGCAAAAAAATATATTTCAATTTTAAGCTTCATTTTGAGACTTTTTAAATTAAATAATAGATTTAAGATTTATCGTTCCTATATACAGCTGAGTATCGGATATACTTAAGAAGAAAAAAAAATTACGGTAGTAAATCCTTGTAAAACTAGTGTTTACTTATAACAAACTTGAGGAAGACCCCCCCCCCCCTCCTCCCGAAAAAAACAAACACTTTTATAATAGTCAGAAAATACGTCAAAGGAATTTAAAACATTTAAACACGTGTGCACTATATATAAAGTACAGGTATTTAAAAAAGGTGAAGGTCACTGAAGGGTGCCATAAAAGTTGTAGGAAGCATTAATTATCCGTCAAATGATGGATAACTAGTGTACCTGATTTCGGAGATATAGAGAGATTATTACATGAGGTAAAGTATTAAACGGATCAGATATTTTTATCTGAAAGAGTGACATTTTTAGGATAATAAAAAAAAATCTAGTTTCGTTTTAAGGTGAAATATCCCTCTGCTCCAAATATCACCATTTTTTTTAAAATTCCCAACAATGTGATTTTCGTTAACAACAATAGCATTTGATTCAAATGAAAAATAGTTTGAAGCATGAAGCGTTGCTGACTTTTTCAGAAATGAATATTATGTCTAATCATGATAAAAAGAAAATTTTATATGGTAAATAAAAAGATCAATAATGTTTTATCTCACAATAAAATTTAACATATGGACACTGTTGCATTGCCGTTTTATTTACAATTTTGGAAAAAGGAGAAAAAAAAAAAAAAAAAAAAAAAAAAAAAAAAAAAAACAACAACTTCAGTTTAATATGTTAAACTTAAATGAACATGCTTAAAATTCAATAACAAGGACATTCTTGATAAACTCACGTTAAACATCTGTGTTTGTAAACATGGGCATGACCTCTGTCAAATAGTTAACGGTTTTTTTTACCGGATGTGTTCAACTTGTTTATTCTACACAAATCACTTGACACAGTCTGATCAGATGTGCTTTTTCACTTTTCTAATCTGAATTTTTTGGATTATAGTTTTAACATTGTTCATTAATACACAACAAATTCACAACATTTCATAAATTTACTTAGTGAAAATGCAAGGATAAGTGTCAATCAAATGCGTCCCAAAATTTGTAGTTTTTTTTTAGCTCACCTGAGCTGAAAGCTCAAGTTAGCTTTTCTGATCACATTTTGTCTGTAGTCCGTCTGTCCGTCCATCTGTAAACTTTTCACATTTTCGACTTCTCCTCTAGAACCACTGGGCCAATTTCAACCAATCTTGCCACAAAGCATCCTTGGGTGAAGAGGGTTCAAGTTTGTTCAAAGGGCCACGCCCTCTTTCAAGGGGAGATGAGTAAGAATTAGTGAAAAATTAATAGCATCATTTTAAAAAGCTTCTTCTCAAGAACCACAGGACCAGGAAAGATGAAACTCACGTGGAAACATTCTAAGGTAGTGTAGATTCAAGTTTATTCAAATCATGACCCCCGGGGGTAGGGTGGGGCCACAATGGAGGATCAAAGTTTTACATAGAAATATATGGGAAAATCTTTAAAAATCTTCTTCTCAGGAACAGCAAAGCCCTGATTGGTCATATATGTGGAAGCATCCTCAGGGTGTAGATTCTAATTTGTTCAAATGATGTCCCCCCAGGGGTAGGGTGGTGTCACAATGAAGGATCAAAGTCTAACATAGAAATATATAGGAAAAATTTTAAAAATCTTCTTCTCAGGAACAGCAAAGCCCTGATTGGTCATATTTATGTGGAAGCATCCTCAGGGTGTAGATTCTGTTTTATTCAAATGATGATCCCCGGGGATAGGGTGGGGCCACAATGGAGGATCAAAGTCTTACATAGAAATATATAGGAAAATTTTTAAAAATCTCCTTCTCAGGAACAGCAAAGCCGTTATTGGTCATATTTATGTGGAAGCATCCTCAGGGTGTAGATTTTATTTTGTTCAAACGATGACCCACCAGGGATAGGGTGGGGCCACAATGGAGGATCAAAGTCTTCCATAGAAATATATAGGAAAATGTCTTCTGATGAACTGCGAAGCCATGATTAGTCATTTTGATATGGAAGCATCCTCAGGTAGTGAAGATTCAAGTTTGTTCAAATGATGACCCCCGAGGGTAGGGTGGGGCCACAATGGGGGATTGAAAGTTTTACATAAGAACTTATAGAAAAAAATTCTTCTCAAGAACAGAAAAGCTATGTTTAGTCATATTGATATGAAAGCATCCTCAGGTAGTGTAGATTCAAGTTTGTTCAAATGGTGACTACTGGGATAGGGAGAAGCCACAATGGGGTATTTAATTTTTACAAAGGAATATATGGGAATTTCTTTTTGAAACTTCTGAAGTACAACATAGCCATTTGTTATATTGACATGGAAGCATCATCAGGTAGTTTAAAATTCAAGCAATTCAATTTGAATATGACCAAACACATATTTATCAACCTGCATTAAAAAAAGAGGTAATGGGAATACATTTCTATGTCTCAGCATATGTCTTTAGATTGTGTCTACTTTACTCTCAAGTATCTCAATGATATCTCTATTCACAAAAAGTTAAAAATATCAGGAGTGCAGCACTTTTTGTGACATTTTGAAAATTCAATTTATTTTTATTTTGGAAAATATGTGAAATAAATAATAATGGTTTATGTTTGAAATAGCGACTTTCCTGATAATTTTCAAAGTATTGAGCTTTAAATGTAGAATGTTGGTTGGAAAAAAAATGATTTATCATGTCAGGAATGCAACAGAAAAGATGTACTGTCGCAAAGTAATAATAATATTAATAAATAAATAATAATAATAATAAAAAAACATCAATTTTAAAAATCTGAAAGAAATTATCATAAGTGAAAAAGAATTTTCAAAGCGTAAAACAATAACTGATATACAATTTTAGACTTAAAAATGTTATATAAATCAGAAGCAGAATTAAGTTAATGAAAGTCAAGTATCTGTGCATACCAAATAATGTCAGGAGTGCAACATTTGATGTTTTGCTCCCCAGCATAAAAAAAACTTTTATCAGTATATCATTCTCTGAATTTTATTTTGGAATGTTTTTGGTTCCTGTGAAGGAAAATATATTATAAAATATATTTTATTTTCTAAATATATATTTTAGCCAGTTTTTTTTTTAAATAAATAGCGAATAATTCAAGAGATAGTGCCAGATTAAAATATTTCATGTGTTTTAATAAGAAGTATTGGACTATAAATATTGCACTATTTTGTTTCCACTTGATGTTGCCAACACTTTATGAATTTTTGTGTTCTATGGTAGTCAGGAGTGGAACAAAATTGTTTAATAATTTAACAGCTAGCAGTTAAAAAAACTCTCTGAAGTAGGTTTAGTTAAATCCTTTAAAAATTAACATAAAAATCCTTGTTTTTTAATTCCCTTGTATAAGGTTGGGTTATTGGCGAGGATTATAGGAGGGCGTAGTATCTTTAACATAACTATAATATCAAAAGATAGGACATGAGTACCCCCCCCCCCCTCCATTTTCTGACCTAATGGAATCTGAAACTTCCCTCTTTCTGATATTTTTTTTTATCTATCACAATGGTGCCAAAAAAAAAAATAATTTTGTAAGTACAGGTACTTTTATGTTTCATCAAAATATTTTACTATGTATAGTGTAAATGACATCCATTCTTAAGAAGATGCTTTCATTTTAAATTCCAAGGAAGTCGTATCTTGAGATAGTCCTTAGAAATATCCGTAGACACGTTTTAAGACACATCTTAAGAAATTTTCGCAAGCATGCCTGTAGAACATTATAATATATTTCCGCGCACTGTCAATGCGAACAAAAGAATCTCACATATAATCTTGAATTATATAAAAACAAACTCTATATGTTAATGTTCTTATTCATTAATCCTAATTTCTAGTTCTCTTATTTTCAATATTTCAATATAAATTTTCCAAGAACTAGTACACAATAAGTCAGTACCAGTCATTACTAATACCCATATCTTTATCTTGAAAATCTCTTATTCTGGAAACGTAGATTTAAACAATAATATATGCCATGCAGAAAACATTCTTAAATAAACAATTAAACATTTCTTCATATGTGTTTAACAATAACATGACAGACAAATTATCATTTCAGTATATCTGAAAACGTCACCTAAGAATTTTTATCCAATTGAAATTGAATTGTTTTCTGGGATGAATATAAAAACTATTTATATCAAAATTAAGAACACTTTTAGACATATAGGCGTTATACTTAGAAATCATTATAATCTCAGAAAAAAAAGAATAAATTGCCGAAATTCATCAATTATTATGAGAGTTATTTTATATTTCACTTACATGTTCGTTAAAAAAATTTATCAGTAACTATATATTAGTCATATTGTGTACCTATGCCATCCTAGGGCTTTACACATCTTTTTAACATACGTCCTGTTGAAGTGTAGTCCAAGTATTTTCAGGTTGTTAAAGCATTATCAATTATAAAATTTTTGTTCATATGATGTAACATTTTAAAGACAAAGCGAATGCAAAATACTAAACTGAGCGCTTTTTCAATCGGTACAACCAACCTGTTATGGCAATACGTGCTATAGAAGTTTTGACATTTTGCTTATTTGCTTTTCTATTGGAAATATTAAGGCAGAAAGTTTTGTTAAAAAGAGATATCCCCATAAGACCTCATCGATTTTATTTTTATTACTTAACTTTTAATAAAAGAGAGTATTGCAGTTTATATGTATTTTATGTTATTATTGCATAATCTAAAATTTAATATTCCGATTAGGTTTCTATCGACTTCATTTCCTGTGCAACTATGGATGGTATTGTCGAGTCTTGTCCTCAAAACCTTACAGATATTAGAAATGCATCTACAAGACTGGGCTGTGGTCGTGACAAGTATGGTAATGATCAGTATATCTGTCTCCCTAACATAGAGAAGACTGGTCTGGTAGAACTTTGTCATAATGGAATCATGGGGATAATACAAAGAGGTGAGCAATAAACAGTTTTGGTTAAACGAAACCCAATTATATTCTGGTATTTATACATTAGTCAGTAACCAATAATTAATCGACTTACTAGGGATGTCAACGAGTACCCGGTTAACCGGGTACTCGATCGAACGTCCGAGTATCGAATACTAAAAATGGTACTTGGTTACTCGGAAGTATATTTTTTTTCTTATTTCAAAGTACATATTTTTATCAAAAACTTATCAAAAAATTACTTAAATATTCATACGGTAATTAGCGTGTCGTCATCTACACCTGTAAAACACCCGTTATCGCCTGTGGCTGTGTATATACAGTAATTAATGACCAATCATCTGGTACACAGCTGTTCTCACCTATTGTGGTCCTTACTTTTTGGATGGCTTCAATGATTGTTTTCAGTAAATATCGTTTAAGTATGGTCTATTATATTCATATCGTTTTTAAATTATTTAATTAATATACGGTAGCGAAATCGGACATGCATAGAAATACCGCTACCCACTTCAAAAGTGAAGAATATTTAGAAATAACTAAAGATTTTAAAAAATTGAAAGTCAGTTTGCTTAGTAGGTTTAGTGGGAAACAACCAAATTATGAAATTGATAATATTAGATTAGCGATCCCAACAACGTCTTTCTCTTCTCTTTCGTTTGTCTAACATCACAAAACTGCGGAACAGATTGTCCTTTTGCGTTGATGAAATAGGTCCTAAACAAGAACTGTAAACTATTATTTTTTTTATGAATTAATTGTGTCTTTTGAGTTTATTTGATGAATAAATTTGGTACTAAAATATCATTTCCCTTTGACTCGGTTGTTTATATACATTTATAAACGTGTTAAAACAACTTTGGGAATTAAGAGAGCTTAACCGGGCTCAAGAAAATTAACACACTGTCTTGTATTTTCATTTTTACCGAGTACCAGGGTACTCGATCGGAAAAACGTCCGAGTAACCGAATATCAAAAATTGACCGATTTGACATCCCTACGACTTACCAAAGACATGTATCAAGGACAAAAACCCAAGTAAAATAGAAACATTCATACCTTATTGTTACATTTGCAGAAGTCTTCATCATTTACAAAATTCGTCATACGTTTTAGGATACTGTTTGGAGACAGCCGAAGGAAAACTGTTTCCAAGTGACTGCTCGAGGTTTTTAGCAGGCTGTCCAGATGATGCTTTCAGAAGCAATGAAAATTACAACTGTAAGAACAAAAATAACTTTATCTGTATTATATTTTGATGACAGCCTAACACTTAATTACTGTACGAATATTCCATCTTCATAATTAATTGATTTAGATCCTGCATGTCAACGAATTAACACACAGGACCACTGCTATCTTGCCGACCCCTCCTGTTCAGTAACGTAAGTGAAGGATATATATTTATCAAATGTGCTTTTACATGGATGTATGAGGTAAACATTACATGATCAATTAAATTTTTCAAACAGAACACAGAATATTTTTTACGGATCAGGAGTATTTACAACTGAAATAAGCTTAGACCTTGGCGTGTACAACACTACGGAAATAAATAATCAAACAACCACAATCCAGGAGTACGAAACCGCCGATGTTGGTGCAATAGTAGGAGGGCTGTCTCCTGGGGTGATCATCCTCATCGTCCTCCTGTTCCTAGGAGTTCTGTGGAGAAGAAAACGAAGGAGGAAAAGCAATACTAAAGAATCAGATCCAGGTATACATTGCTTTATTTGAATGTTATAATGTAGTAAATATGTAACAATTTTATACAATTATTGCTCATTTTTTAGGGTCAATTCGATGATTTAGCAACCTTCGAAGTACAAAATTCACCGAGCCCAAAGGGTTTTATGATTCAATTATTAAATGATATGAATTAAATGAGAGCCCAATGAAATCCCCACACAACCTACCCACACCCTTTTCGATTCTTTGAGCCTAAATGCTATGTTCACCTGATTGGAAGTCGGGTGCAAGTGAATAACTTTCCAAAATTATTTGCATCAATTTGAAATTTCCCGATCTATTTTTAAAACAGTGTAGACAAAATAGATTCTTATGTCCACATAATGTAGAATTTTTTCTACAATATTTGATCTCAGTTAATGAGAGGGCTAGGGATTATCAATCATATAATATTATTATTTGTTGATATTTGACAAAAGATATATTAGAAAGGATTAATGATATCTTGATTTATCATTCTGGTTAGTGTCTCCCTTATTCTTATCCACCTATTGATAAAAACAAACTGATCGGTAATACTCTGAAATGTATTGTGAAAGGCCTGATTAATAAAGCTTTGATTACTTTAATTTTTTTATGTAAACCTTTAAAAGAACTGCCAGGAAGGACACATTACATAATATAACTTTGTTTTAAATATAGCGTACTGTGTTTTTAAAACAACATGTTATTCAAATAAGATTCTAGTATATTTATTTTAGAGAGAGATTGTTTTGCTGGAAAAAGGGAAAGTGGCTCTGAAAGTGACTCATATAAAAGATGTACCAGTACTGTTAATGAATGTACTTGTAGTACTCCATTGCTGCCAACTAATGATACTGAAAATGATGGTAAGAATGAGTATTACAAATCATATTTGTGTATTAAATCTATATTTTTACTAAATTATAATGTAGAAAATATTTCACTTCTATTGATTGTTACCTGTCTTGTGAATTAATAAATTCAATGAGTACAAAATACCATAGCATCTCTATAAGGCATTAATAAAGCAATTCACTTATTTGTACATTAGTCAATTGAAAACGAAATTTTTTTCTCAAATTGAAAATAAATATGAAAAAATATTATTCATTTCATTTAGCAAGAGTTATGATACTGGAAACAGGAGAACTAGAGGAGAGGGAGCGTGTTTTCACAGAGACTAGTGTTAAAAGTGAACTAAAGGAGAAAGTTTATGATGGCACAGACAATGGTTGCAGTAGGGAACCAGAGGAGAAAAACCATGGAGTCACAGAAACTGGTGTTGAAAGTAAACTAGAGAAGAGAACCCATGGTGACACAAAAGCAGGTGTAAATAGTAAACCAGAAGGAAAATTTTTGGGATTTTTAAAGGCTGACATCAATAGTGAACCAGAGGAGAGAGAGCATAGTGTTATAAAGGCTGATATCAATAGTAAACCAGAAGAGATAAGTCGAGGTAACACAAAAACTTTTGACAAAAATTTGTTACTCAGTTTATTTGTCACTCAGTTATGAATCAACCAATCATTGTTCCATCAAATCACAACCTAGTGAATTCTGGATGCCAGGATAATCGGAATGCCATTTTTTCCTCAAATAACTTAAACCAGATGATACATGGTATGCTATATGTACATGTCATCAACGTTTTCCATAGGGTTTTATGTCATCCAAAATGCAGACAGATTCAATCAAAAAAATCTGTGAGAAAAGAAAAAATACTCTGAAACATTGAATTAAACACTTATAATTCAGTATACCTAAATTAAAAAAAAATGAGACATAAATGTTCGTCAACGGGATATCTTCTTTTGTACAGTTAGTAATCTAAACACTAGTTTACAATGTTTACACCATGAATTCCCTATTTATTTATATAAATGTTTAGCTTAGATCTGAAATTGATCTTTTTTTTTAATGAATATTGATGTTAAATTTATGTCATTATTTTGTAAAATAAGAAACAAGATATATTGAGTAATACCGATCATGACAAGGAACACACGGCGGGTGTGACAGGTCGGCAGGGGATGCTCACTCCTCCATGGCACCTGATCCCACCTCTGATCTTTCTTGGAGGTCCGTGTTTGCTCTCCTCCCGATTTGTATTGTTTTAATGGACTTTGAGCTTGAATACTGTTCGTTATCTCCATTTTCATTATTTCACCGTAAAATAGCATACAGCTTTGAACCTGTCACGTCATGGTCAGCTATCTGCATTAAACGATTGCAGCTATAAGTTTTTACCTCCAATGTAGTAAACCGAGATCATTTCGTCTAAGGTAGCTTTAATAAGTGAAAGCTGGCTCTCTGTCATTGTGTTTTCCTTAGGAAAATGCAACAATTCACGATGCATCAATACTGATTTATTCACAGGAAGTTTGTTTCTATACATCCTTGTGTGGGCTCCGCAATCGCAAGGTTTTGCTATACGGAAAATATAACATTGACGTCACGAGTCAGCAATTCCTTTGATTTAGTTCTATGCATATTCTTATTTTGATCTAAATCTTGTACATGTTAACGTTGTAGACAAAGTATGGACAGACAATGATGGTGGTCTTGACATTGCAGAAGATAGAAGAAATGGTGATCGAAAACGTTCGTTAAAATATAGTAAGAACAAAACTTACTTCATATTATTTTCATATCCTACGGAAATGAAACATTCAATAGAGCTTAATGCCTATATAACGGATAAATAACGAGATTGTGTTGAATAATTAAATAAAAAAAACCCAGTCCCTTAGAGGGACCGAATGCCAATGAGGGGGATGTTCATCAATATTGAGTTATTTATCTTACATTTAAAAATTCCATGCTTTGGACCCGAAAGAAAAATTTATCCATTCATACATCCAACTCTGTTGTTATACAATAGGATCTAGTCCATTTACATATCCAACAATAATGGCACAATACAAACCATTTTACCCTGTTATTCGTGGATTACTGAGCAAGAATCTGGTGCTTATATCGTTTCAAACCTTTGCATTGTACTGAGCAGTCATGGAATCAGACAAAGATTTTTTTTTAAAATAAAGTAAATTTTGAGAGGTTCAGATAGTGTTTTGAATACTTTCGACCTGGATTATCATTACATATAAGATGAAGATTAATTTTGTTGAGGAAAAGTGTTGGAGTCTTATGCAGTTTCAATCGAACGATACTTCTAATAGTGCTAAAACAGATAAAAAATTATCCGCGTTATTCGGAACCTACATTAACAATATTCAATGTGAAGATATGCAAGAAAACGATGTCGAAGAAAAAGATTTGCTGTCAATTTATTAAACTGTTTTGGAAGCAGGCTGGAAAAGTATGAGAAGAGAGATGAAATGCGAATAAGTTGAGAGGATTTCCAGATAACTGACCCATGAAATAATATCCAGGAACTGAACAGTCTATTGATTAGGGTAAAGTTGTACTTCTAAGCTTTTCAAAAAGTGATGCTTTCAAAATTTAAGACCGGAAACATTTCTGTAAAAAACATAGGATAAGTACAGGATATTTTATTGACGACAAGATTCTAATAGTGTGCAAAAGTTGGTGAAATTGTTATTTTTCGTGTGCATGGGAAGTGCATTTAAGCAAGATTCTAATATTGTAAAAATGGGAAGTAATTTTGTAATTCATTGTGCACTGGAAATAAGTCTTTTTACAAAAAAAATTCTTATTGTGTGACAAATTCGGAGTTTTATTAGTATTATTGGCTTAACTCCAATATAAGGATAAAGTAGTCCTTTTACTAAAACCAATATAAACGTATTCATACATCAATGTATAGTAATTTTACAGAATTAATTATTTCTAAATTTCCATACATACGACCGGGGACAGGTTGACGGTTGACAGTTGACACTCTATGTATCCCGTTCTATTGTCGACAGGGGACAGGTCGACAGCTGACACTCTCCGTACGTTCTAGTGTCGACCGGGGACAGGTCGACGGTTGACAGTTGACACTCTATATATGTTCTAGTGTCGACCGGGGACAGGTCAGCGGTTGACAGTTGACACTCTATGTATCCCGTTCTATTGTCGACAGGGGACAGGTCGACAGTTGACACTCTCCGTACGTTCTAGTGTCGACCGGGGACAGGTCGACGGTTGAAAGTTGACACTTTCCATATGTTTTAGTGTCGACCAGGGACAGGTCGACGGTTGACACTTTCCATTTGTTCTAGTGTCGACCCGGGATCGACGTTTGACAGTTGACACTCTATTTATCCTGTTCTACTGTCGACCGGTCGACGGTTGACACTTTTCATATGTTCTAGTGTCAACCGGGGACAGGTCGACGGTTGACACTCTATGTAGCCTATTTTACTGTCGACCGGGGACATGTTGACAGTTGACACTTTATGTATCCTGTTTTAATGTCGACCAGGGACAGGTCGACGGTTGACAGTTGACACTAAATCGTGTAAGAAAGAATAATCATATTTCATCTTGTATATGCGAGATTTACTACAATCCCTCTGGTGTATGCGAGACCAACAGTAAAGTTTATGGTGTGATAAAAACTAACTCTAATCACAATGATTTGTGTGAGACTAACACCCAACTCTAATTCATAGACTAACCCTAATCCCACTGATGAATGCGATGCTAACCCTAATCTATATGGTGTATGCGAGGTTAACCCTAATCCCATTGATAAATGCGAGGCTAACCCTAATCTCTATGGTGTAGGCGAGGCTAACCCTAATCCCACTGATGAATGCGAGGCTAACCCTAATCTCTATGATGTAGGCGAGGCTAACCCTAATCCCACTGGTGAATACCTGTTTATCCTTAATATAAATTGTGTATGGTACCCTAACCCTAATCACGCAAATGAATGCTTTCCAATGTGGTGTCAGTAACCCAATAGAGAAACGACATAAAATTGTTGAATGTCAACTGTCCCCGGGCGACATTAGAAATGGTTAGAGAAAAAGGGCATAAAATTGCATTTGAATCATGCAAGCTTTAAATTGTTATGATATTAAACAAAATAATGATCTTTAACCAAAAAATAGAATCTTGTTGTAACCCCCCCCCCCCCCCCCCCCCGAATAATACCCAGGATTTTCAGGGCATGTGGACCTTTTAGCAAAAATATTACGAATGGAATAAAGATTTAAAAACTCAAAAATCCTTTGTTTAATAAAAATATTAACTTCTTCTAAAATATATTGTAATCTAAGGTAGCATGAATATAAAATTATGTGGCATACTACACTTTGATGCTTTTGGTGAATTGAAGATTTTTTTTTTGGTCTTATGTGTCTCATACATGCAAGATGTTTTGTGAAAAGGACCAATGATATCTAATTTATATAGGGGAAAAACGCCCACCTAGGGATATGTCAATATAAAAGCGTTTTAAGTTCAACTTTCATTCCTTGGATTAAACACTCCTCTGACTACATTGAGTTTGTTTTTTGCCAAATAACACAAAACAGATTTTGTACCAAACAATGTCATTTATTATGAAATAACAATATATAATATTATACATAAAACTGGATAAAAAAGACTGGGAGACCATGTAACATTTCAATACAATTCCTGAAAAAAATTGTAAACAATTATGTAATAAATCATTGGTCTCCCAGTACTTGACTATTATATAAAGCCAAACCTCGTTATCTCGAATCCATTGGGACCGAAGTTCAATCGATATAAATTGGCAGAATAGGGGGCCTCCAAAATATGGCCGCCATATAGGGTAGCTAATACCTGTGAATTGGCTTAAAAACAACATAATCCGGCCTTAAATAAGAAAATGACAATACAATACATGTACATATACAAAGAAATTAAATTACAAAGAAAACTTGTAATGTCTGAACCTGAGGAACGTGGCCTAATGTACAGTAAAGGAAATATTGGGGATGGAGGTGGGTAATCCAAAAATAATATAAGGAAATGATTAGGCGTCTTCTCTTCACAATAGCAGTAGATAAAATGATGCTACTTCTTTTATCTCAAAAGGATGGAATTACAGGGGGCACCACGGCTTAACAGAAATGGGGATTTACAATCTTACATAAAATACATGAAACTTAACTAAAAATAATTTTACTAAAATATCATTTAAGTTCAGCTTACATTCCTAGGATTAAACACTCCTCTGTAGTAAAAGCTTTAGTAAAGTTTTAGTAAAAGCTTTTGTGACGCATCCATGGCACATAGCTGGACGCTCTTTTTCTGGGTGTCTGACGCAATGAACTACAACCTCAGCCTTCTCAATCTTATTTTGGTTGAGACCCATATACTGTAAAATTTTCGTGGTTTGAGGAAAAACTATGAGTTCATGGGGATTTGATTTCATGGATGAAGAAAAACCGAGTAGTTGTGCATTTAATATTTAACATTTCGTGGTGGACATGAATTCGTGGGTCTCCTCTTACCTCGAAAACAACGAAAATTAACCCCCCTACGAAAAAAAGGTGTTTTCACAATACCTGATTACTTGTGATGCGATCCCTCAAGGTCATGTTCTATCCTCTACTTAGCATTCTTTTGTTGCAGTCATCAAATTCGTTTTTCTGCTTTTCACTCAGACCCCATGCTTCGCAGTCGTAAAGCTTATATTTTTGTCTTCAATTTTAAGATTCTGTTCAGGCTTGACTTTTAGAACATGTCAATTTTGTTGCATTGTCTACATGCCATTCTTTTTATTCTTTTAATGTCAGTCTCTCCGTGCAACCTGATGTTTTTTTTCAATGAATGCTAGAATTTCAGTGCATTCTGTATTTATTGCGAAGCCAACACTGGCTGCAGCTGAGTCTTTCTCAAAAGCAGTTCTTGTTTCTGTTGTAACTCTTCAGATATAACATCAATATCATCAGCAAAATCTAAGTCAGTTAGGTATTTGTGAGAACATCGTCTGCTTCTTCTCTGTTGGAACTGTACACCTAATTCTCTCTCTACCATCTACCCTCCTTACATAGTCAAGGACAATGATGATAGAAAGGATGCAAGTGTATCTCCCTCATGTTCTTCTATCAAAGTCATCTTTTTCGAGGTTTACAATGTAGCTTAGGTACTTGTGTAAGCGTCAGCTATAACATTGACCAATAAATCAGAAAAGCCACAGAAGATAAATTATTTACTACTTTAATTGTATAGACGTCAATGTGTCTTTGGTTAAGTAAAACATTCCGTTACGACGTCATAAATAGAAAAATATGCTTTGATGAAAAATTAAACACTAACTGGGGAAAATTCATATCATATAAAAATAATAATGAAAACATCTCTAGGTCATTAAAAATCCTGCTACAATCATTCTTTCCTGTCAAAGAAATTTTTGCATGAAACCTTACCAAATTTTTTTACATTTCATACATCAAAGATTTTTTTTATCGATTCATGTTAACAATACGATTCAAGCAGCACCTTCCAAGTACTATAGATCACAAACTTTCTATATAGATAAAAATTATGTTTCAAAATATGCACCGTAGTATTAAACGTTGGCATCTTTGTTATTAAGAACGGTAGAAGAAAGGCTGATAGGGATTTCAAAATCACTACCTGTTTTCATTATAAGAATCTCCATATATTTCATTGATGAAAATAATTCGTCGGCGACCTGGTTGTTATACTTTAATATCTAATGAATCACATGATATCCACAGTATCTGCTTTTTTAATTTCTATTACATATATTTGTTTACTTGAATTCTAGTTACGTTTGATGTTCACTCGGCAGTTATTTTATCAACAATTATGACGTCATTACTTAGTTATTAGACCCTTTTGACAAATACTTGGCGATTTATACCAAACAACTATGACAAGGTTTAGTTTGTATTATATTTTGCATGTTTCCACACATCTCCAGGACTTGGAGATATATATCTAGAAATCGTTATCTCTTAAGATCATCATATAGCTAAATATGATATAATTTGTGTAGGCAACTAGAATATCTAGGTTTAGCGTAAACCTTCACACATATCGAGTTAAATACTTTACCAAAGACGACGTCGATGATAAAGGCTGGAACCTGGTGCTCTTCCATACCTTCAATGATCCTTCTAACAGCTAGGATCTGACTGGTTTGTTGTTTTGCCAGACCAGAGCCCGTTTTGGTTATTCCTGAGCTTCTTATCAATTTCTGACCGGATGCAATTGAATATCGGCCTGTTGATTTCTCCACGATGGAACTCAGACTTTTTCCTCTGTAGTTCCCTACTGTAGTTAATTCACCTTATTAGGTCATCTGAGTCACTCAGGTGATCTATTGCTATCCATTTTCGTCCGTCGGCGTGCGTCGTGTGTTAACATTTGAACATTTTTACCTTCTTCTCTGAAACCGCTAAACTAATTTCAACCAAATTTGGCATATAGCATCTATGGGTGAAGGGAAACAAAAATTGTGAATTTCATGGTCCCTGCCCCCCTGGGACCTGAGAGGGCTAAAACCACCAAAAATAATGCAATCTTTAAAAATCATCTTCTTTACTCCTGGACATCAAGCAGTCAAACTGTTGACATGATTGTAATGAGCATTGAGCCCTCTACCAAAATTTTGAAATTCATGGCCCCCAGGGTCAGGGGTTCTGATGCTAGGGTGGGGCTATATAGATCATATTGTGAAAAATGCATTAATTCTTTGAAAATCTTCTTCTCTTCTGCTGGGTATTAGATAAAGTAACGAAGTACATAGTTATGAAGAGCAAGAGTGCCTCTTCCAAAATTGTGAATTTTATGGCCTCAGGGTTAGGGGTTCTGGTGTTAGGGCGGGGCTCTATTAATTATATTGTGAAAATGCATTAATTCTTTGAAAATCTTCTTCTCTGCTCCTGGATATTTAATAAACTAAGTTCATAGTTATGAAGAGCAAGAATGCCTCTCTCAAAATTGTGAATTTCATGGCCCCAAGGTCCGGGGTTCAGGTGTTAGGATGGGGCTTTATTGACTATATAGTGAAAATGCATTAATTCTTTGAAAATCTTCTCTTCTGCTCCTGGGCATTAAGGTGATAAACTAAGTACATAGTTATGATGAGAAGGTGGGCCTCTCCAAATTGTGAAAGTCATGGCCCCTGGGTCAGGGGTTCTGGTGTAAGGGTGGGGCTCTGTTGATTATATACTGAAAATGCATTAATTTTTTGAAAATCTTTTTCTCTGCTCCTGGGTATTAAATAAACTAACTGAGTACATTGTTATGATGAGCAAGGATGCCTCTTCCAGAATTCTGAATGTCATGGCCCTTGGGTCAGGGGTTCTGATGTTAGGGTGGGGCTCTATTGAGATATATATAGTGAAAATGCATTGATTCTTTGAAAATCTTCTTCTCTGCTACTGGAGATTATTTAAACAACCTAAGTACATGATTATGATAGGCAAGGATGCCTCTTCCAAAATTTTGAAATATATTGCCTCAGGTTTAGGGGTTCTTGTGGAAGGGGGAGGGCTCTATTGATTATATAGTGAAAAAGCATTAATTCTATTAATTAATCATTAATTAATCCTGTCTGCTCCTTATTGTTTAGCTGATAAATAAATTGCTTAGCTATGATGAAAAGACTTTGTTGAATCTGTAGTTAAAATGCATTGTACCTGTGAAATTCTTCTCTGCTTCTGGGCGTATCGGAAGCAACTGAGTAAAAGTTTTAATGATATAAAGCAGGGTATTTTTACCAGATTTTTGAACATCTGGACCATTTGGTTAAGCATTCTGGTCCTGGGCAGGGCTCTATTAATTTGTATTCTACTGAAAGAAGTTTTTCCCCCTTTTCTATTCACCTTTGATAATTAATCACTGTAAATAATGTATTTCAAAGGTTTATAGAATAAGATAATTATGCAAAAAATTTTATTGTATAATTCAAAAAGTTCTTCCTTAGTTTTAATAATCAGGTAGACCTGTAAATAATAGATAAATAAAAATGAGACAAAAATAACTTATCTTATTAAAAGTTCTTCAAAGACCATAAGAGAGGTCAATGTTAGAGGTCTTAATATGGATATGAAAATAGTACAGAAGCGCTAATAGTTTGTTAATAGTCTCCATGGTGATAGTGTTAAGTGGGGGACAGATTAGAACTTAATTTATGAGTTGGTACTGAATACTAGACTAATTATTTTGTTGATCCTGATCTTCCTACTTCTCTTGCTTTAGGGCAACAAAGCTTCATCTATCAGTGTATTTAACTTGTAAATTGTTGTATTATACTCAGGTGACCGTTTTGGCCCTTAGGCCTCTTGTTTTGGTATAGGCACTTTGTTTAGAATGGACCACTGTCCAGGCTAGTCTTTCTAAATCAGTACTGCATTGCGGAATTGTTCAAAGTAAGATGTTATCAATAATGCACTGTTTCATCATTTCTGCTGTTATCCCAACTTCACCAACACTTTTTCCCTCTCTGGTAGATTTTTTTTTGACTGTAATATATTCCTCAACGTCGAACAGACCTGTTTTTATCTTTTAGGTTATTTTGTTTTAGGAAACTTTATTACTCTAAAAATCTGGCGTTCCCCTATGAACCTAACCCTCACTGGATTCGCTATTGGTAAAAGTATCTTAAGTGTCAAAAGGGTATAACTGGTGCAATAAAAAACAAGAAAACATTGATGTAACCATCAATTGTCGCCCGGGAAATAAATAAAGTAAACAATGGAAATGAGTCTTGATCATCAAACCGCTTCGATATGTGTGAAAAAGGCATGCGTCTAAATGATGGAGACGATAGTAGAGAATATTTTAAAAACTTATCGTCGGATGAAAATCGAACAAAAACGATACCCTTTTAAACTTTATCAATTCCTCAAGTAAATGTTGGCTACATAAAATATAATTTGAAACCAGACACATGCATCACCTATTTTCAAAAATGTCTTTCACTTTAAGATTATAAAACTCGAACTGTGTAAAGTACGTTTTTACGTTTTTATGCGATAAGTAAAATTCGATGTTCTAAAAAAAGGGATCTGTCGTTTTTTCGATAGTAAATGATAAGCAACTTTATATATTAAATATGAAAAACATAATATTTTTACAGATTCACTTTATGGAAGTAAATATATTGTGTATCTCGTAATTTATAAAGGGAAAGAACATTCTGATTAACAATCTTTTTAATGTTTAGAAAACTTTTAATTCTGAATAACTTCTCCCACCTCAATCCCCATATACCAACACTTAAATTTATATGTATATAGCAGCCCGGTCCTCCGGGCTGCAATAATTCCCGTCAGTCTATCGCAGGAATTTTATACTTGGCCATAACTTTTGAAAGAGAGAACAAAGTTTATTTGCCACAGGGGCTTAAGAGCAGGGATCGAAACTTAAAAAATTAATGCAATCTTTAAAAATTCTCTTCTTTTCTCTTGAACACCAAGCAGTCAAAATATGGCGTTATGGTAAAACTGTAGAATAATCATTATTCGTGGTTTTCGTGGGTAACCCTAACCACGAATTAATGTCTCTACGAACATTGAAACAAACAATACATGTAATTTACTTTTTTTAAATAAAATACGCATGTTACACAAGAAATTACGTCTAAACAAACCAGTCAAATTTTGCGTTACCCACGAACATTGATTTCCACGAATAGTGATGATTTCACAGTAAGCATAGAGTCCTCTACCAAAATTGTGAAATTTATGGCCCCAGTTTTAGAGGTTCATACAATAAAAATGGATAAATTCTGTAAAAATCTTGTCTTCCCTGGTATGCTTAGCAGACAAACTAAACACAAAAAATATAATGAGCGAGAATGCCTTCCCCAAAATATCGAATATCGTAGCCCCTGGGTGGGGGTTTCTGGTGTAAGGATTAGACTTTATTGGTCACATAGGAAAATCCATTAGTTCTTTTTTTCTGTACCTCGGTACAAAGCAGACATACTAAGTGCATGGTTATGATAAGCAAGGGTGCCTATTTCAATTTTTTTAAATTTTAAAACTTCTGTAATTTATCTTCCCAGTTCCAGGAGTTCTCGAGTTAGGTTAGGGCTCTATTGAGTATATAATAAATATGCATTAATTCTTTAATGCATATTTAATATATACTCTTTGAAAATCTTCTCTGCTCCTGAGTACACAAGCAGACGAATTACGAGCATGATGATGATAAGCAAGGGTGCCACTTTAAAATCTATTAAATTCCTGGCCCCTTGGTAGGGGTTTTAGGCATGGGGGTCTATTCATCATATCGTGAAAATGATTTTCAGTGAATGCATTAATTCCTTGAAAATATTTTTTTTTGCTCTTTAGTGTTCAGCACTGAAAGAGTCACGGGTTCTGGTGGACGGGTGGAAGGGGGGCTCCATTGATTATAAAAAAAAATGCAAAATTTTATTTTAAAAAATTCTCCTCCGATCCTGAATATTAAACAAACAAATTAAGTATAACGTTATGGTGTATAAGGGTTCCTCTTCCCAAATTGCGAATTTCATGGGTCCTGGGTCAGGGTTTCTGGTGTTAGAGTGGTGCTCTATTGATTATATGGTGAAATGCTTTATTTCCTTGAAAATCTTCTTCTCTGTTCCAGCATATTAACCAGATAAACTAAATGCATAGTTGTGGTGAGCAAGGGTGCCATTTTCAAAAATTGTAAAATTTGTTTCCAAAGGGTAAGAAGTTCTGTTGTTGGGGAGAATTTCTATTGATTATATAAAAAAAATGCATTTTTCTTTGAAAACGTTCTCCTCTGTTTCTGGGTATTTAGCGAATATACTAAGTGCATCTTCATGATGAGCAAGGGTGCCTTTTGGTCATGGATTCTAGTGTTAGGACAGGGCTCTATAGATCAGATAGTGAATATGCATATTTTCTTTAAATATCTTCTTCTTATGTCCTTGAATACTTAGCAGACAAATTAATCGCATTATTATGATGAGAAAGGAGGCTATTCCAGAATCATGAAATTCGAATCCCCTGGGTCAGGGATTTATGCTAGGATTAGACTCTGTTGATTATGTTGTGAAAATGTATTATCTCCTTGAAAATCTTCTCTGCACCTGGGTATTCAGAAAAACAAGTTAAATGTAAGGTTAAGATGAGCAGGAGAATCCCATCCAAAATAATGAATTTCTCGAATCCAGGTCAGGGGCTCTGTTGTTAGTGCAGGGCTCTATTTCTTTTAGAGTGAAAATGCATTATTTCTTCGGAAATCTTTTCTGTTTCTGGGTATTAAACGGATAAATTAAGTGGACAGTTATGTTGAGAAAATTTGCCTCTTCCATAATTGTGATTGTTATGAAGCCAGGATCAGGGATCTGCTGTTAAGACAGGGCTTTTATTGAATCTTTATAGTTAATATGCATTATTTCTATGAAAATGTTCTCTGCTCCCGGGTATCTAGGACGCAAATGGAGTACAAAGTTGTAACAAGCCTTTCGGACGTTATAGGATTTGATCACATGACCAATTCATGTCATATCCCATTGAATCTTTAAATATGATATCTTATTTCTGTCGTCCGCGTGGCGCAGTGGTTAGAGCGTCTGCTTCAGAGTCGCGAAGTAAGGAGTTGGGACGTGGAGACCGGTCTTTCGGATGAGACAGTATAAACCCAGGTCCCATATCGCAGTAGGTGCTGGCACGAAAAAGATCCCTCACTGCTCAATGGTCGTAAGTGCCGAGTATAGGACAAAATTTGCAGCTCTCCACCGGCAGGTGGTGGCGTCTCCATCTGAGTGAAAAATTCTCGAGAGGGACGTTAAACAACATACAAAAAAAAAAAAACAAGATATCTTATTTCTTAATTACAACCCAACAGTGAGACTTTTATGATTTTTTTGAATTATTCCAGTGTTTTTTTTTTTTTTTCTCTTTCGTAGGTTTTTTGAGGTTTAAAGATGATTACAACATATGGAAGACAAATGTTTCAAGTGAGCATCTGTGCAGAGCTAGAAATTATTTATATAAAGTTTAGCATGCATTTCTTAAAATGAATTCTTATTGTACAGTCATAAAGATTATATTTTGTTGGTGGACTCTGAAAGAAACTTACTGTTAATATCTTTAAATAAAAGAAGACTTCATACATGTTCATAATTTTCATTGCTTTAACAGCTTATCTACTTCATGGTGTTAGAAATTATTCACAATCTGCATTTTACACATCGTACATTATTTGTGTGATTCCTTTATGGAGTGCATTTTTATTGTTTTATAATATAAATTTAATGACTAAAAAATTTCAGCAGACATCCCCCACCCGTTTTCCCTCTAGATCCACGCATGATACACAGTACATAGAAAAATGTTGACAAAAGATATGTGTATAGCTGGCGTTTTGATTAGCTGAACTCAAAACCGCTATCGATTATATGTATAGCTGATAAACATTGCACCGCGATACTAAAAATCTTAGTAAGAGCATTGGTACAGAAATCATCTTATCACCATATATGGCAACACATACGGATGTCAAATAATCGCGATCTATTTATTTCTTGATGATTAAACTTTAAAAAGAACACATTTTTCTCTCCCTCTTTAGTTAAAAAAGGAATGTAGATTTGGACCTGTCCATTCATCAGTCCTTTCGTCCGATCATCTGTAACTGTTTGGTTTCTTGATGATATATCAAAAACTCGTTCCGCTTTGTGAATGAAATTTATATCATAAAATACATTTGTATTGAAATGTTATATCATAACCTTAGACTGACTAAAAATCTATTGAAAGGAACAGGTACGTATCTAAGATATCCATATATTGCATACAATGATATCTACACGATAACTTTAGTTCTCTTTTAGGTTTTAATAAAACTCAAAGTGAGGACTCTCATTAATTTCAGAGAGATTCCGTTTGATTTTGAGACCAAAGATGTCACAAGTTCATATATGAATATTTACATTTCAAAATATTTTTTTCCTTAAGATTCTTTGCAAATTAGAAAAATTTCATGTTCTCATAAACTACCGTTAGATGAGTAAGAATATTTCCATTGTTAAGTGATTGAAGTCAAAAAATAGTGCAAAAATGATCGTTGAATGACAAAAATATGTGGCAAGTCACCAGAAAAATAATGTAAATATAAGATATGAATTAAAGTTTTGAGAATTCACGAGGTACATGAACTACAACGCTTCACGCCTGCATATTTAGCATGAAGCACTAACGCCCTTCATGAAATATGCAGGCGTGAAGCGTCGTAGTTCATGTCCTCATGAATTCTCAAAACTTTAAATTCATCTCTTAAAAAGATCCCTCATTTGAGTTCTATAATTAAAGTCTTAAGGAGAACTAAAGTTATTATTCTTAGTATGAAAAGATAGACATTAGTTTCCGAATAATATCTCTAAAAGTTCCGAAGATTTTGCATAAGTATTGGTGTTTTTAATTGCGTATCGTGCAACACTAAAAGATGAGCGCTAGTAGTTTTGAATTTTTTTTCATTTTGGATGCAGGGATTTTTCCGTCAATTTGCACATAACTTCTTTAATGCCCTGTGATGATGTCATACAAAATTCATAAATAAATTTCCAATACTGACCGATTCCGTTCGTTCATAAAAACAGTAGCAGTCCGTAATATGCCGTGATTTTGACAAGGACAAATGGAATGTTTGGTAAAGAAGTTTTATTATGGAACAAGTTCTTTTGATAAACATAAAAGGCTAAATGAAATATCCAAATCAAGAAGTATATACAGTACCGACCAAACACAACCTAAGAGAAAGCGGACCCCAACCGAACCCCGGGTTCGCTTTCCGTGATCGCTTTGGGTCCGCTAGGACTGACCTCAGGCGAACCCGGAGTGAACCCAAAGCGAACCCGCAGCGGACCCAGAGCGAAAGCCGGTATCGAACCAGGATTTCAGAAGCGCATCCAGAATGCTCGTCCGGCGTTCAGTATTACGTAACAGAACTGTCAATCAAGTTACTGCGTTGACCAATTGGCGCAAGCAGTACGCCATGTGAAGTTAATCAAGACATTTGTATACCTAAAGTTGTAAGTGTATAAGCATTGCGTGTTTATATACAATATGTGTAGATTAACTTTTATTTATGGAATTAATTTTTATAAATTATATAATTCTCCAGGTTACATTAATAAATTTGAAATTTCAAATTTTTTTTATTGTTTAACTTATGAATTATTTTATTTAAAATATATAAATAATGCACTGCAATGCAATGCATTTTTTCAGACAGTTGTATGAAAAAGATAAACTTTAAGACGATTGTGACTAACACAGAAGATAATTACAATCTAACCTTTCTACTCCATTTTATTTTTTTTTGGAGAAAGGTGTTTTCACTAAATAATTTGTAAATTATTTCTTTTATGTTTATATTTCCGATTTATATTTATTACAAATCGATTTTTTTTTCTTCAACGGACATAAAATATGTTTTTATCTATGTATATACACGTACGTAAATTCGGGAAAAAAAATCATTAAATGAATTGTAATGTGTAGTTCGTATAAATATTTTTTTGTTTTATCTTTACCAAAATACATAACATGTACAGTATTAGGAGCAGAGTATAGATATATTTGCATAACTTTGCAGTCTATTTTTACTTAGTCTTGACATTATTTTTCTAAATTACCTCAAGCAATCTATTACTTACGTATAAACATTGATTGTTTGAAAGAATTTCAATGGCCACCATGTATCTACTTGTATAACATGAACCTGTTTAGGAGTTATTTGGTGATGCGAAGGCATAGTTTAAGGTTCCGTGTTCTTTTTTAACCGACACCTTCTTGAACGATATATCCCTTTACCATGGTCACGGTGTACCTAAGAAGTATACACTCCACGTACATTCACACCTTCCCCTTAGATTACCTGTTACATATAACTTCCGAATATTTAAAATTGTATGGCGCCGGCTTAGAATGTTAAAATTAAACTGTCCCGAAAGAAACGTTGACACCATCGTGTCACGAACAAAATGAGAATTACATGTACAAGTAATATACAATGAAATTGTTGTCATAAGCGAGGAAGGGGGTTTATGTTTGTACATGTAGCTATATATTTTAATTGAATACATGTACGATGATAAAACTAGTATATTTTTATTATCCCTAAAAAGATTTTAAGTTGCTTGACCTGTATATATCAATATTGAAAACCACATAACCCGGAAATAGCTAAAAGGCGAGGTACACGACTTTGTACACATTATACAGAAAATATCAAACCACGTCCTAGCCCTTTAAAAGTAGAATTACATTACCTTGGATTTCAGTCATCTTTATTCAGTCATTATAAATATGCTTATTGCATTTAACACAAAAATGATTAAGAACTCTGTTTGATCGCGTACTGCTAATAAATTAAACCAGCGATAATATTCCTCGTTATTGTTAAAAGGCATTTTTTTCAGGGGGGGGGGGGTGTTATTTAACTGTTGTTTTGTTTTTAAACCACCCTTCATCAGACGGAAAACAAAAGAAAAAAATATCATTTATTTGCATAACCCTTAAAATGAAGTTTGAAATTGATGAAAACACGTACGTTAATGAATGTGACCTTTGCAGCGCCTGAATTTTGAAATATATATACATGCAAATGAACGATCGTCATCTACAAAGTCTGCTTCAAGACAAAATAATTATAAAATTCATCGGGAGGGGGGGGGGGCTCATTTTCATTTTCAAAGCATTTCGGGTAACGTATGCTTGCAATTCGAATTTTAAACTTACGAAAACTAAAATGTTGATAAATAATTGTTTGTTGGCCAAGACAACGCATTTTCCATTTAAGGGACTTTTATGAAGAATATAATGGGGAATACTATTAAGAAACAAAGCATATCTTAATCAAAGTCGAAGCAAAAGAATTGAATGCGTATAAATGCATGTATACACTGTATATGCATTTCCTTTACGGGGAAAAATATTAGAACCTAACCAAAACTGAAGTGTACAAACAATCATACCTATATGTCATTAATTAGTCTGCCGCTTAATTTTTCTAATGCGATTTATTGATTGATTGATAAAAATTTTGAAAAGTTTTTTTTTTCTCAACTTATAAATCTAGTTTCCTGTAGATCACTGTCCGCTATTTTTTTGAATAACCACTGTTCACGCAGTTATCAAAATACTTATGAAAAAAAAACCCACAAACAAAAAAATGTAATCTTCCCGAAATTATTCTCGATTTGTGAACATTATGCGAAGAACAACATAGTGTAATATTCTGTTCTTTTTATTAATGTTCTCCTATTGTGGCTTGCAGGATCATATACGTGCTTCCGATCGACACTAAACAACAATGAATCGTTTCAGCTACTGTATATATACTTGGATTCGAATATGTAAGGGGCGGAGCTAACACGCGGTAAGATGAAACGGGGGTCCGCTTCACGCTTGAATGAAAGCGAACGCCGGGTTCGCTCTAGCAAACCCAGAGGGGACCGCGAGCTAACGCACAACAAACCCGGAGCGCACTCAAAGAGGAAACAGATTTTTACCGGGTAAATAGCGTACCCTGAGCAAAAACAAAGCGAACTCGGGGTTCGCTTTTGGGGTTCGCTCTGGTGTTAAGTTGTGTCTGATCGGTACTCTATATGTTTCTTAAAAAAGTAATAAGCAAGTTTTTGAAGAGATTGGTAACGATTTTTGAGTCCAGTCAGTTTTGCTACTGTGGCACAATTACATGTGAGCCTACTGTGTTATGATATTTTACGAGTTCGAGATGTACATCATAGAAACCTGTGAGCTCTTTGATATTTTAAACAGAAGACTTATCAGAGATAGAATCTTATTTTCAAATTAATACAATTTATATTAAAATCATAACGAGTTTAAACTTTTTAAAGAAATCAGCAAAAATTGGATATCTAGTCTAATATGTTGACATTCAATTTTTAACGTTTGCATGCCAAGAAAACGTAAGAAATAATACAAAAAAATGGATTTCCTGGTGCGCGCTTGTCATATTAAAGAGCAATATACTAAGTAAACCTGTCACCACAGGAAAAAAAATAATGATGAGTACAAAACAACAGAAGAAGCAAAATAGAAAATGAAAGAAGACATGATAATAAAAGGAAGGGGGGGGGGGTCGTTCAAAGAAGTCAGCATTACTGAAGGGGATGTTACAGTCCCTAAATACAAGGAAATATTTTTCACTCATGATGAAACATAATGTTAAAGATTATGAAAACGACACCAATGGATTGGGTAACAATAGATATTGTCGAACTATAATTAACTCAACCGGGGCAATTTTAAACCAATTAGTCCCAATATGAAGGATGTAATGTATATTTCAACACTTGTACGTTAACTTTGAGCGTTTAAAAAATGCTACTTTGACATTAAAAAACTCCACCCCCACCCCCACCCCCTCAATCCTTTGGGCGACGTCAGGTTTTTTTTTATCATAAACTCTTATATGGCTTAAGAAGATTCCAGCTGATTTAGAGTTTAGGAGATGAGAGATCAAGGTCACAAATTCATACATATTAAATGGTTTCAAGATTCACATTTAAACTGTCTAGGAATTAACAAGTCCACCATTGGTTTCGCAGTGAAAAAGTAACTAAAAACAAATCTCTTATACGAAATAAGGAACATGAGGTGAATTAGAAGAAAACATAAGAAATCAAATATTCACAAAGTAGTAATTTCTACAAAATAATTCTGAGCCTTTAAGCTATAATGTGAGATAACACTAATGGGCTGATAATGCTTATAAAATTTCGTTACATTTTTAGATCAATTTTCCACACTGACTGATGACGAGGTATCCGTGTTATTTTGTTTTCTGTGTTCTGACTCCAGTCCTCCTGACTTCACTGACAAAGAGTGGCTGGACTTGCTTAATGTGATACGACGGAGAGTGTACCATAAAGAGAATCCTGTAACAAGTGAAGAAGCACAGCAGACTCTGGACAGACTGAAGTCACGTGATTACCTTTGGGAAGATCAGGACAAGATAACGAAGGACACAAAGGATGAGACAATGTATAGGATAGCATTAATAGACAGTGGTATACCATTCTATTACAGTAGTTATAACACAGCCAGTGTGTACCTGAGATCAGTGAGATACAACAGAAAACCTGGAGAGAAAAGTGTCTGTGGTCCTTACTCTGATACCTTACTGAGTACTGCTTACTATGATTCTTTACCGAGTACTGATTACTATGATTACTTACTGAGTACTGATTACTATGATTCCTTACTGAGTACTGATTACTATGATTACTTACTGATACGCCGTCTACAGATGAACATACTGACTCACGTCACCATGGAGGACACGAATATATATGATTGGATATACCGGATATGTAAGTCACTGTTAAGGAATGTAATTATTTTCCAAATACAGAAAATGTTTCAAATCATTGATTGATTTCTGCAGTTTGATATATTTAGACATAAGACAGAGTCAGCATTACTGTAAATAATTTTTGATTTGGCTCATAGTTAATCAGCGGAGCTTACACTGATGCTACAAAGTTTACATACACGTAAATGTATTTTGACAGAAAAACTGTATGGTCTTTTTAATCAATCTCGTTTGTGATTAGAAATATATGTACCTAAGTGTATATCTATACTAGCTTGATTTTATTTGTTCGATTTATTAAATTTCACATAATTAATGTTTGTCTTTTTCTACAGTGAATGTTAAAAAAAGTGTACAAAAGGACAGTATAGATGAACGAGAAAAATTTGTGATGGATTTAAGAAATGAAGGGGAGGTGGTACATCGCAAAGGAAGATCACGGGACAGTGTACAACACGTGACATGGCTCTGGAGATACGGAAGACCTGATATCGTGAGATCCTGTATAGGCCTCCATCCACACTGGGACATTAACATCATCGACAACAAAGCTTACAGGAAACCAAGTAAGTAGATTTGTAGTCTATTTAGTTTTATTTAGGTTTATAACGTTCAGTTTTACAGTTGAATTATACAGAATACACGTTCATTTCAACAGACTTAAGTACACCAGTCCTTAGATTTATCAGACGTCCTTCATTAGATACCGTACAGTGTTATAATACGGAGCGTAATATTTGGGTTCATAATTAAAAAAAAAACAACAACTAGTATCAATGTAAACATGTTATGTTAAATACGAACAGATCTAAAGACAATTGTAGTCTTTTCTGGAGGGACTTTGCTGCCAGATGAAAGCACATCTCAACATTAAAAAAAAGTGTCAAAAGTCACACGTTCTGTCATGGTTGTAAAATAGGTAAACTTACACATGTTAGATACAATAGTACCGCCCAGGTTGCACTATTTTGCACTATTTTGGTATTAGTTTTATTGGTACAATGTAACAATTTTTCATGATAATGTAAAGGAGTAAATGGTTCGAGGTCTAGTCCTTTGTAATTAGGAATGATTAGCCTGTCATTAAGGTTATTCTCTACTAATCAGAATTAAGATCTTCGTTTTATACCTCTATATCAAGTCCATTAATACGTAGCCTACGATCTTCGTTTTATACCTCTATATCAAGTCCATTAATACGTAGCCTAACAAAAGTGTAATCTAAGCTATTGAACCTGTCCATGTAATTGACTTGAAAATGGGTTAAATATCAGACCCCCTCCCCAACAGAAACACATAAAATTTGAATGTTTCACACCATATTTATGTTGAGTACTATATCTCAGTAAGCTTTAGCTAACCATCTCTTTCAGCTATTAAATCATGAGCTAGTTAGATTACCAGCAGATTACAAAAAAATATCTTTGTTTTCTACAAAGAAAAGACAGTCTTGAGAGGAAGTATATCAAACATATTCAATACTTTTATTTAAGAATTTTATTCTACATGGAACATATAACTAAGTATAGAAAGACAAATTGAAGCAGAACTAATATATCGGGTCTCACTTCAAAATGGAGGGACAAAAGGCTTGACTATAAAATACCACTGGCTGCTCTCAAGCCTATGGTTTGGACAGAACGACATGGAATAATCAAAACATTTTGTCATAGAAATTCGTAACACAGCTTGAACCTGTTTTATTAATGGTAAAACACATACATGTAGTTATCATGGAAGAAACTGGGGAATGAGCCAAATTATATGCCTACATAATGAAAGATAAAAATAAATAAAGAGGTAGGTTCACTAACTTATATAAAATGGTCCTGTCCATGTGCCTATTAACTGACCAAGTCCCAATGTCCAATTTCGAACAGCGATATAAAGAAGTAGACTTAGTGCTTTCATTTCCTATAAAAAAAAATTCCCCTGAGAGTCCAAGTATTGAAAAACAGACTTGTGAAAGAACAATTATGAAATTTAGTAAATTGGAAGGGTGATGTGGTCAATTGTTTGTCAGTTAAATACTCACTCATTAGAAATATCGTCTACGGTACACATTAGTGTTTGGTCGTAATTGTACGGATGAGCATACAATGTTATATTAATCAAGTAAACAACTTTCGATATTATTATAGCTTTAAAGACTACATGTATTTCATAAGATCCAACTTTCTAAAAAAGAGATGATCGATTACTATTTTTTATTTATTTTTTTTTAATATTAGAATTTTCAAGCTTGCCTAAGTTAAAATAAGATTAGCATTTAACTAGCATATATTTCATGATAAGGTAATTTTTACTTTACAATTTAAAAGATTTGAAGATTATCTATTTATTTATTTATTGGCGAATGTATTGATTGTATGTGGACAGTGAATAGAATTGGGGGGGGGGGTTCAATCAAGGATAAAATATTGCAAAGCAAAAACGGTCTTTTTTCATTTCTACTTTGAACATTGCCTAGTAACGGTATCTCTTATTTTACTATTCCGACTTGGGGGAGTGGGGGGGGGGGGCAAAGATACTCTCACTAGACACCCCTTCCCTTGTCTACCCCCATATATCTTTATTTGGACCCATTTCAGCTCTTAAAATTGGACCCTAAGAAAAATTTGTCTGGCGACTAAAACCAGGGACCTATACACTAACGGGATAGGCAACTCCTTCTGCGCCATGTTTATTTACATAAAACGGAACACACAACACTGCAAGTTTTTCAAACTACGTTTTTTTTTTCAGTAAAAAGCTTTTTTTTCTGATTAATGTAATCTGTTCTTTTTGTGTATCGGAATGGATATTTCATAAATTTTAAAGCACATGTTATAGAATAATTTAGTTATTTATATAGTAAACAACCACCAAAATCGGCGAATACTCGGAAATATGGCCGATCAGGGGCACGCACTGATTTTTAAATAAACGTAAATTACTATTAAGATAAGGAGTAAAAACGGTGCTAACAACAAATCTTGAATAATTATTTGATAGATAAATTGAGGTTTAATTCTGAAATATTTGATAACAAAAGAGATATATTTTATTAAAATTGACCTACGAAATCCCGCAATTTACGAGATATCGCGAGACTTGCGAGAGTTGCCTATCTCGTTAGTATATAGGTCCCTGTTAAAACTTTGCATTTTTTAATTAGGAGCCAGCTGGCGCCTAAATTTTGAAGTTCACTTATAAATAATTAGAGGCCTGATACATGGTTCATAGGGCAAGAGAAATCTATGTGTGGAAAATCATTAAATTCTGGGAACCCTCAGATGATTTTTACACAGACTTGTACTTAATTGAAATGTTACTTTAGAAATAAATAAAAAAAATCACTAAAAATAAAAAAATACATGTATTTATGAAATAATAATTACCATAAATTATTTAAAATGCCAAATAAAAATTATAATAATATCGGAATAAATATGTTCACATTTTAAAAAAAAATCATTTTTACTAAAGCGTTCGAAACCAAAATATCACCACTATCATTATATACAATGTATGAACATAAATAATATAATATACAAAATACGTATAAACACTCTACATACAGAGTACAAAATAGAAGTCTCTTTCCGATGCCCAAAACGGAGGTCAGCTGCAGTGTCTAGCTTGTTTAGAATCTTAACTTGATATCACCAATTTGACAAGTACTGTGTAAATTTATATGCCTAGGTAAATTCGTACAACTGAGAATTTCCTATATACGTTATTGCATAGCGCAAAACAGGCATGGGCATTTGGCTCATCCTATCCCCCCCCCCCCCCCGATTCTTTCTCTATCAAAGAAGTGTTACGTACCATAAAAATGTCATAAACTGATTTATTACACTCTGTGTTATTACAATTTACGTCAACGCAGAATGTAATAACAAAAATATAATTGCACACTTTTTGGATTATTACGTTTAGCGTAACAAACCTGCCTTATTTTTTTCTTTCTCCTCAAATTTATATATGTATATCTACTCTAACATTCAATTCAAAAACATGGGAAAAAAATCCTCCTTAAATAGATTTACACTTACCAAGGAAAAAAATAAACATAAAAGCAACAAAATATAAATGTATGATTTTATAAAAACACTTTCTCCAGACTTTGAGTATCTAATGACTTTAAAACGGGGAGTCTGTAAGTTTTACATGTAGCATTCATCTTGCAAATAATTGATATACAGAACTGGGAGTAAGGGTGTCAACGATATCCATAAAGTTGTCATTACAAGCCAAGGAGTGAATCGTTATATGCATTGCAAAGTCAGAATCTTGAATAACGCGATTCTTTAAACAAATTTTGTACCATAGGACTGGCGGTAAATTTAGATTTTGCTTTCATGTTGCTGTGGTGTATTTGCCAGAAGAATCACAGTTTTTTTTAAGTCACGCCCACCTTTTGGCATCAAGCCATACTGTGTCAAGACCTTGACTAATGAATGAATGATGTCAATTTCAAGACCAAGGCAATGGCTGATGAATGAATTAAGTCAACATTTTAAATTTCAAAAATACTAACATTATTTAGCTTGTCGGTGTCCGCTTCATAAATGGTTCTGTATGTTTTCTCCGCGTATCCTTAATCAGTAAATGATACGTCCTATCTCGAATTCTCGTCATTTTCTTTCCCGTCTCCAAATACATATAGCAATTTCACATCAGAAGTCCCCGCATTTTTTTTTACTTCCAATACCATTTCAAACTTTCATTAAAATGTCACAAATCATTTCATTTTTTTCTGTACGCCGATTGCCATAAAGAAAAAGTTCAATGCCGATGTTTCCCATATCCATCCCCCCTTTTTAAAAAAAAACGATCTAGAAAGATAACTTTTCTTTCAGAGTTGACGGCTTGAATATAAAAGCCTACAATCGCTACCCTATACCTGTACCTGACAAAAATCATGTTTTCTGCGTCTTCAACATTTCAAAGGTACAATATCTTCACACGTACCAATACCGATTTTTTTATCAACAACTTGTAGTAGCAGTGCAGCAGTAAAGTATGATCCTTGCAGATGGAGACAGCTATTTATACAGACTCCGGACCGTGGCCTGACACCTCGTAGTAGGCGGTGCTAATTATCAACTCGCTTTTCTCTCATTGGTCCTCTGGTACAAGTAACTTACACAATAGATATTAATTGGTTAGCTGTAAATACACTCACAGCTTTTATTCACTCGGGGCTCCGCCCCTCGTGAATGAAAAACTGTGAGTGTATTTACAGCTAACCAATTAATATCTATAGTGTAACTATAACATACTCAGCATTGATTTTATATAAAACGTATAAAATTTTATATTAATTGAGGGCGATAATCTGTAATCTATGGAAATCATAAAACGTTTTCTTTTTATCCGTAACATATATTATTGATAAATCTGTAACGTGTCTGTGTCCGATTACTTAGATCAGTCTGGGGGATGTATACTAATAATTAACAAAAATTGATTATAACGGCTAATATAAAGCAACGAGTCAATATATACATTTATCTATAGGTTATTTATCTCTTTATAATAAACACAATCAATTTGAATCACGATATGGGACAGGACTCTGTCTGGGGTATATGTCCCACGGAGCTGTCCTATGACGTGTAATTAGACGGCTGTTTCCCTGTATGTATTACAGGCGGAAGCCAGGCACTAGATATAGAACGAATGAAAAAAGATCCTATTTATTACAGTCACCGTATCTGCTTCTTCCATAGCCAAACGCAGAATGACTAAATCACCTAGGGATGCACTCTTATATACACTAGCGATATCCGGAATTAATCTAAGCTTCCGTCATACATGTACCCCTAATAATAAAACCCGTTATCAAATTAACACCGAGCCCGATCTTCACAAATCGAAAAGACATACCAAAAAAAAAAAAAAAAAAAAAAATCGCCAAACAAACAAAATAATAAACTAGTAAAAATGATTTTAAAAGTGCTTACAAGGCAGAATACGAATCAAACAATATTTTTGTTTACATTCATTTCCGATCTTTTAGCTTTTTACTGAATAAAAGATGATTTTGAATGTTAGGAGAAAATTGTAAAATGTTATTGAATGAAAGATAATGACTAGTTATAAATGGATTTTTGCTTGTATACATGATTTTTAATGTTATTTATCCTTTGTTTTCTTTATTAGGTAATTACCGTAACTATTCACCGGAAGTCAGATGTCTACTGTACTGCTTACTGTAAGCTGAGAAATATCAACTGAATCTCAATGAACAATCACACAGAATCACAAGTGATAAAATCAGAGACAGATATTTTCCTGATATCACTGATGATGGCTTTGTGGATCCTCCTGATGGAACCACAGAAACACATAATGGTGTGATAACCTTTATATCAGACGGCATCAGACATGAAGTCATGTACGCGTTTGTTACGGAGTGTTTGGTGGAGGACAGTGATCTGGAGTTTTTCCTGACCACGGCGTCACGTGACGTGATATCAGAATACTGCAGGTCCTGGTGGTATAAGAGGAGTGAGGGAGAGAGATGTCTGTATGTACCGGAGGAGCCGGAGAAGATGTACGACCTCCTTATAGACAAACTACAGCTGGACATCATCACACACTGTACCTTGTCTGACAGGGGGATTCATGACAGGATCAGTAAACGTTGTAAGTATCAATTTAGCATAGTTACTATTTGCTAAGAAAGTAGTGATATAGTCAATTTAATACCTGCTTTGGAAATAAACGTGGATTTTTATTCATACACTTCCTAAATTTTCTGCGGAACATTGATCAATCTTGTACATAAATTCCATTCAGAATTGTAAGCAGTATATGCTGAATAATGGTTCAATAAGAAATTATTTTATTTAATATTTTGGACTAAATAAGATGATACTTTCAAAGATATTATATGAATTCCGGTAAATTCAGAGCGAAGTTTGAAGTATTTTTGTGTCGCCTGGAGCAGAGCGGCACTTAGGGATCACTTTACCCGGCGTCTGTCTGTCTGTCCGTCTGTCTGTCCGTCTGTCACACCTTATATCTCAAGAACTGTAAGAGGTGTGTACTTGATATTTTGCACACATATAGGTTGGCACTATGGCTTTTGTATTTTACCATGATTACCGACCTAGTTATCCTTGAACTTTACCTTTGACCTAATTTAACTTCTTTTTGACATTTAAGAAGTAAGTCTATGCTTTTTAGCATGTGTACTGTTTGTCATAAAACTTTTCGAAAAATACTAGCGTCACAGTCCACTTGGCCTTGACCTTTCACCTACTTTGCAAAATATACTGTAAAATTTAACTTATGTCTTTTGAATTTAGGGAGGCAGGGATTTGATAATTAGCATTTATACACGTTTATGATCTCATGTCAATGTACTTTGACACTGTATGAAATACAATAACCACAAAAGAATGAAAATTAAAAGTACTATGAGAATACATTGGGATTGGTATTCCAATATGGATGGTGTGGACTGACAATTGCGTTAAAGACAGACTGAAGTCTCTTTTGGAGGATTGTTTGAAATCACGTATTAATTATTTAGTTTATTGATAAATAATTATTTATAATAATTTAATTTTTTTTAATATCCATTTTAGCTTTGAGGCGTTGAGTATTTGTATCTGATTTGTGTCAGATTCTATGGCAATCTTAATATCCCTGGATTTTTTGCATGAACTAAATGTTAGTAGCAAATAAATAGCCGACCACTTTTAGATTTAATTACATCTTTAATTAAGCTAGAAGCAGGCGACACATGCGTTCTTTGGAACACTCTAGTTTTACTAAGCTTCTTCATTCGTTTTGGATTTCTGTTAGGTTTTTATTTGCAAGTTCTCAGAAACTATGAATTAGTTTTCATATAACATAAGTTTAATAATGTGATTTAAAAGCAGTGTTTGAAATATTTGCATTTAACTCCGTTCCCCGCAGTTACGCTATTTGATCAGTTGCAATTCGTATGGAATGTCAAGGTTATCAATCAATAATTTTATTGGTACATTTCAATTATTAGCTTATTTGAATCAAGCTGCATTAGAGTTCAAATGCAAGCAATGTATTACAAAGTTCTTGTGGATGAGAATTCATACATGAGTTACCTGTGTATGAAAGGGTTAAAAGATTGCGCAGTAATTTAAATATAAAATACATTTAAAAAATGAATTCAAGTTTTGAGAATTCATTTAAACAATAAAATGCTTTCTTTGGTTGTTAGTACGGGAATTAATGTCGCAGCTGTTGCAGAAAAAATACATAACCCGCGTAAGCGGGTTATGTAATTTTTTTTCTGCAATAGCTGCGACATTAATTCCCGTACTAACAAACAAAGGAAGTCATTTTATTGTTTATATTTATATCTGTATAAAAAAAAAAACAATCAAAGTATTATTAAACATGTTAAATATTGTATTATAGAACTGTATGTCATTGTATGTATAATTGATAGAACAGTTATTGCTGAAGAAATCTATGCAGGTGGCTTGCTTATTGTTGTTTACTCAGTGATAAACGGCAATGGCTTTCTTAAGAAATAAAGGAAATAATATTCAATGGATGTAAATATAAGGACATGAACTACAACGCTTCAGGTCGGAATATTTCATGAAGAGCGTTCAGTGTCATTTGAGGCAAGAAGTTCGCGCACATATATCGATGTATGTTTTGCTATGATGTCCTCTCTTGAAATGTGACTTAATAGCGAGCGCAGCGAGCTCTAACGACAGCGTCTGGGCGAAGAGAAAATTCGGACTTGCACATTGATCCAAACGAATTTTTTTCTCCGCAGTAACTTCTGGACCCACAATGCATCGCTTGTTTAAGCTACGTTCTCGCGAGAATAAAAACAATTTAAAGTTTATCAAAAAAATAAACTCGGCTTGATTTAATGGATATATTGCAGATAAATATTAAATAAAACGTTCTTCATTATAATCAACAATGTGCAGGCTTAGACTTGGTAATGCAACTTAAATACGACGTCATGTGACGTCAGAGTCTAGACGCACCAAATGTCACGTGCAGTTTGACGATCGAGTCCGATCTAAATTAAATTTGAATAAGTATCTGCGCTCACCCTAACAGTCGCACCGTCAACATATTATATTTCTGCCCTGATTGACTAACTTAACTGCCCTGAGTGACGAAATATTAATATAGAAAGAACAAAGAAATTCAATTTTATTAGGATACATGTGCCCACTTCCGGCCCAACCCGGGGTTTAACTCTCGACGTAGGACAGCGCCACGAGAATGCCTAGATGGTCGAGTGGTCTAGCACGCTGTTTCTGTACTGCTAGGAGACAGACTCCGTAGATCAAGAGTTCAATTCTGGTTGGGGCGGAAGGATCTAAAATGAATTTCTACGTTCATTAGACATGTGAAAGGGGCATACACCTGCTTTTTGTGCAATATAACATTATGCTTTATAAATTTATGTACATGCTTCCTTAAAAAACAGTTTTCATGGACATTTTTCGTTATCTTCAAATAGCAAGATATTTGTTCGACTTTGTGCCGATGTAAAAAGTTTTAACTTCGACATTGCCTAAAGAAGTCGGAAGCTTCCCTCTATTCCAACTGAGGGTAATTTTTCGCAAAAATGGTCATCCCCAGTGACTTTTCCTCCGATAATACTTCTCCCGATCCAGTCCTCCGTACTTTGTTTTTATTTCTCTTAAGGGTTCTTTGATAAGAATTATTTGTGCGCTTTTTACAAACAACACAGTTTATACATTTAGGCATGTTAAATGGGTGTTTTCCGATTAAAATGACAGTTTTAACAGTAAAAAAAAAAGTATTATATCTTCCAACATTGTTCAGGAACAGACGCACGTATATAATATATAAAAACAGTTCTTGAAAGTTTGGAAAAAACAAAACAAAAGCGGTATCGGCAATATCTACAGAGTGTTTTTTTTTTAATTCTGTATAATGAAATATAAGCAGTAATTAAGATGTATGTTATAGATCCCAAGTAGTAGATCGATAGATACATGTACTTGTCGAAAGAAAAACCCAACGGAAATCGGCAAAAAAGTATCATAACATGTAAATAAAACAATTTAACTTAGCATATAGATAAATCAAGTATGTACTTATCTAATACATGTATATTTTAAAATAGAAGTCTTCTCCCAGAATTAAACCCGATGAAAAAAGATTTGACTGGCAATAGATCGCAGGCACTAGACACGATGTCGCATAGGTGTGCTCAATGGTTAAAGTGAATAGATTTGAGTCATGTGTTCAGTGCTTTGTTATTCATGAGATCAAAGACGGGTTGAAATTTGTAAACAAGGTGCCTTTACTATAGAGACAAGTGCCCGTGTATTTGAACTTTTTTGTAAATAACAAATGAGTGCACGACTATTTCAATTTCTTTCATGAATTTAAATGAATATAACTCTCTATAGTGACCATATTTAGGACAACCTGAAACATTAATGCGCTCATATTAAATTGGGCTTGCCAAAACGGGGTGTGGCCTATAGTCTATGAGAAATCGATGTTAACAACGCACCCCTGCTACAGTGATTAGATAAATGTCTATATATAGTGCATGCATGGAAGGAAAAAATGATTTTAATAAACTACAACGTTTGAAGGAAGGCTGAGGCAAAAATATGTAGAAAGAAACTTGCGATTGCATACTACTGCATTAAAAAGCGAATTGCTCCATTTGTTTAACAGATTTTGGCAGAACAGATTTTGGCAGAAGACATTATACTGAAAAGTGCAACGGTATAATATTTCTTAAATATGTTGGAAAATAATCAACATAGATATGTTTTTAAGTACAGTATTGATCAAGAAAAAGTATACATCTACATCCATTCTGTCCAAATTGCAAAGTTATTCAGTGAAAAGAACGGTTTTGTTGGCGTTAGAATAAAATTTTCCCGCAACATTAACTATGTTGCGAGGCCTATACATTTATAATTTTCATTGATTTTGCAATGTAAAACCCTCTCCTCATCTTTAGGCCGAAGTCAAGATTCCGATGTCCGTAAAGCAGTTGTGAGTAATGTAGTTTCAGTTTTTTTTTCCCAAATGCTACCAATTATGATATCTGTACTTCAACATCAGCATTGCTACTTTGTTAAACACTGTCGGTAAAGAACTAAGTACGTTACGTATTATACGAAGGCCCACAATTTTTCGTACTTTGATATACACTTTTGCAAAAATATAACTACTATGTACATGTAGAAGAAGATTGGTAGTTTTGATATATGCATGACAAAATTTCGCAAGTACGTTGATTAGAGATATTCACAGGATTTGAACATCCGTTCTTTCCGGAAATTGCTATTTTTTCCATTATTTTTACAACAAATTCCCAAAATTGAAGTAGTGCACACCCCTCGAGCAAATTAAAACATATTTATTTGAAAATAATTTGTTGAAAGACAAGCAAAAATAATGGTAAGAATTTGCTCGAGGAATGTGCAGTATGTTAATTTTGACATTTCATGACTATTTCCGGTGTCGGATACCGAGTTAGTCGAGAGGCGAATTCTTATCTAGGAGTAATAATAATGGTATATTTCGTGTAATAATGTTAAAAAATAAATTTATCATTGATTGATCATGTTTATATTGCTTATACAAATATATTTGTCATGAAAATAGCATAAAAACTAAAAAAATGTTTTATAGAAATGACAAATTGCGATATTATTTATACAGATAAGCCTTACACTTGATAAATGTTGCCAGCAAGAAGGGAAGAGATGAATTTAATATACTAAATTTAAAGCAATAAAATAAAAATGTTCAGTTGACAAATGAAATCACTGAAAGTATTATTGCAGAAAAGAAATTGCTTAAATCCTAGTCTTTATTTTATTTTGGTACTGAAACGGCCTAGTTGACGTCTGCATACATGTATATAAACACACGTAAATAAATTACGCAATTAACTCAAAGATGACGTCACAATAGGTCCCCTTGCAATAATTTTTTTTCGAAAAGGGGGGGTTAAATTTCCAATCTTTTGGATGCCGTTGGTCAGGATTGATCAGTTTAATTAATATTCTGAAGTCTTGTATTTTCAGTCATTTATACAAGTGCACGGTCGTGCCCCCCAATAATTTTGTCGATATATAGATTACTATAGAAAACAGAGATACTATATGCTTGTGCCCCCTCAATAAAAACGTCTGATGACCTTTTTTCCCCCTTTTTTTGCTTGTCAAGAAATTTTTGGTAGTGCCCCCACAACTGAAAATGTATGGCTGTGCCCCTCCAAACAGAAATTGCTTCCTACGGGCCTGACAAAGGCTCATACTTCACCTAGTAAATTTTTTTTTTTACCCGTATATTCTGCTTAAGATCATTCCACATATACCAAAGTTGTAATTTCTTATCTGTTGAGGATCCAGTGAATTTAAAAGAAGACTGGATCGAATGAGAAAGCGACAGAAAGGTCCAAAAAAGAATTTCGGACCAAAAAAAAAAGCTGTATCGGATGGGGGGTTCACTTTTCAGCAAGGTTACCTGTCACTAAATTCTTTCACCCCATTACGGCGGTGTATGTGTATCACACAATTTAATATAAGTACTGTCACAGTGGAACAAAATTATCTGTCAGCGTGGACAAGTCTAAAAACAAGTTATTTATCAGGCACGAAGAATCAGGGGAACAGGGCCCCATCCCACTTTTTTCCAAACTTTGAAAATGTTCATTGAGAGGCTGCCCCCCTCTATCTGTTGTAGCATAGGTAGAGTTTAGGAATTTAGTATATTGTTGGGGGGGGGGGGGTCCGTTGTGAAAAAAAACGTGTAAAAAAAAAGTTTGAACCTACCGTGACACGGGGCCTCGGTTTTTAAGGTCTCATCCGAAAGACTCGCAACTTTCACTTCAAGGTACCGAGCGCTTGACGAAGGAACAGTTGCTACCTATTTTTTTTATCGACATAGGTCGGTCGCGGTCGTGATTCGAACACACGACCTTCCGATCACGGAGCGAGCGTTCTACCTGAAATGGATCAAAAACAGACATAAAGGCCTTGATCTTTCTCTCCATAGGTTTGGCATCGAAGGCTTACAATACTTAATTAAAGATAGGTTCTCATATTGAGCGCAACTTCAAGCAACAAAGTCGAAACTTCAAGCTACTGTATTTATCTATAATTATAAGTGTACACGTATTTTAAAAAAAGATCGTAAAAGTGTTCTTCAAAGAAAGTATATGTTTATACATGTTTATTTTAATTTTATTTTATTTATTTTTTTATTCATTTATTTGTTTGAAAAGCTATAATAAGCTGGTGAAAAAAGCCTCAATTGGTTGAAGAAAATGCGATAGAAAGTTGCCTATGCCAACTATCCAAGAGAAGTGCTGCATTTCTACCAGCTTGTAAAGGGGGGGGGGGTTACTTGATCCGTGCATTTGAGAAGGGCCATCCAGTAACATTTAAAATTATAAATCGAATTTTTTTCATTTTTTTTTTTGGGGGGGGGGACTTTCTCAGATGACAGGACAGAAACGTTTTAAACACATTTTTTCTTTTTGTGAATGACGCCGCGACTCGTTAGAAAGGATGGTCTGGGGAATTTGCCCTTTCAATGTTATCTATTAATTAAAATCTCAAATACTTTTCGAAAATATCTAATCTTTAATACTTTCTCATAAAATTTTATAGGGAATCTGACATTCTATTAAATAGTGTTAAAAGTTTTAATGCAATCTTAAAAACAAACCAAGTAATTCGCATAAGAAATATTTTAGTTTTTTAAAAATAAAACTCTTGCTTTAATTAGAATAATCGGATACTTAAAATAAACGTACTATTAAATATGCGTTACGCATCTCTCTCTCTCTCTCTCTCTCTCTCTCTTGTTTTAAAATCATATAAATTAATCTTTCATTTGTACGTATATTGTCAGACCCAAAAACCAATCTGTTTGTCTGAGGCCATTATTTAACCGATCGATGAGTCGTCAAAACGCATTTTGTCCCGAACACATAGTTAATGAATGTTTTGTTATACCCTTGTTTCCTATGCTGACTTCCATGATGTAAATTTACTTAAATCACACTGGGTTAAACTTGGTCAATTTCGTCACTGTCGAACACCAACGAATGCAAATGAGATTTAGTTGATCTCGATCACAATTTTGACGTAAGCGGTCCAATTTCTCATCGACAGATCAAATATCTTACTTGCGGCCAAACATAGACTTTTTTATGACCGCTCAGTACAACATTGGAAATGTGTATAGATTTATATAGATACCAATTTTTAAAGGTATAACAAAATTTTGTGTTGTACTCTGGAAATCTTTAGAATAAACTCTGAGAATATTGTAGGGAGCAAATGTGATTTGTGCATATATGTATAAATGATAAAGGCTGTGTTCGAATGATTAAAACTCTGTATCAGACAAGGGTGGTCTGTGAGAAAATGGATTATCTGTAAAAATCTTAACCGAAACTTTTGCGTTGGTAAAGTCATGGAAAGAGAAATTAAGGCGCTTCACAGTTGCTGATCTTGTAAATGTACAGTTACGCAGTAAAATAATTAAAAAAAAAAACATGGACAAACAAAATTATGCTACTGGTACGATTGTTAACAAAATAAATTAAAATTGATAGAGAAAGGTTTTTAGGAAGTGGCTATTGGTCCAAACTGTGTGAAATATACAGGGAGATTTTTTTTTTTTTTGGAAAACACCATGACGCAATGTTTTTGACGTAATAATGTAACTCCGGGGTTCCCAAACATGTTGATTTTAAAATAAAGTAAATTGATTTCTGTTAAATCGAATGGAATGAAACTTCACGCATCAACAAAATAAATATTTACATATAAGAAAATATGTTCTTTTTTAATATTTCTTGAAAGTATTTTTACGAACTTTCCAACAACCCTCGTATTTGCATATAGAGTCGTTAGGTTGACGTCATAACGTCATAGCGTTATTTTCCAAAAGAAACTATCTATATTCAGATAGCTTTATAGGAAAATTGATTTGAGATAATTAAAAAAATTAAGCTGAATTAAAAAGAAGACATCTGAGACATGTTTCAAAAAAATCTTCATCAGAATTTGGGACAGGGCGGATTTTGGTACATAACGTACCTTCTTCTTTATTTGGGGACTAAGTGTTTGGTATTTCAATAAAATAAATTCCTAGTTCTTCTTGCAAGAAATCAATGTTACTAGCCACTTCATTTGCTTGTTGTTTCATGTATGCAACGAACACTGAGGACTTAATGCTAGCACTGTCAATTATGCTCTCAAAAGACACCTACTTTTGCCGTCTTCTCTTTACCTTTCGACGGCCGGAGAATTAGCTTCCATTAATAATGAAATAAGGGAAAAATTATAAAAATATGAACCACTAAGACAATATATACTCTGTATCAGAAAAAAATATGACTTATGTGATGTAGAATGAAAATCAGTCTGTGTCTTCTAGAGTCTTGGTCTTAAAACTCTGTCAAAAACTATATACATTGTTTTTCTTCCTTTTCTTGTTCCATCTTTCATTTTCCGCTTTCTTATGAGGCCTAGGGGGATATTTCTAAAACAACTGTTGTCACTACTGTAACTAAAAAGCTCTGAGAATCTAACAAAACCCTGAGGAAGTACTGAGTTGTACTGAGAAAACCCTGAGTGGTACTGAGCCTGGTACTGAGAAAACTGAGGTAGTCCTGAGGAGCACTGAGGTTTTCACTGTGGATACTGAGGACATACTGAGAGGCACTGAGGTTTACTCTGTTGGTACTGAGGGGATACTGAGGGATACTGAGGTGGCTCTGAGGGCACTGAGCTGATACTGAGTAGTCCTGAGGTTTAATACTGTGGCTGCTGAGGTAATCCTGAGACACTCTGAGGTCTTAGTTTTTTTTAATAAGATTGTGTTGTAGTATTATTTCAATTTAAATTTAAGTAGACTATTGAAAACAATAATTTCCTTAAATAAAAGCATCAATTATTAAGAATCAAGTGATCTAACCATGTCTAGGTTTTGCATTTCTATGCAGAAATAAGTAGAGCTTATTGAAAGTAGAGGAATTGTATTACATGTGATTTGAATATCTATTCTTCAGAAGAGCCAGTAGTATCTGAAAATTTGAAGTGAAAAAATGGAATGAATCCTGTAAAATATTAATGGTTTCATTTCCGACATTTTAAAGTTAATTTCTACGACTTTAATTATAAAGTACCTTCCTGGCAATAAAAGCAGATTAAAAGACTTGATAGAATAAATCATCAATATCCAATATAATTTTGACACGTTATTCGGTTGACATTGTGTTTAGTTGGGGAAAAACACGTGTTTATTTAACTCAAGCAAAACCTTTAATTAGGCTGCATTTATATACAGTGTATTGTAATATTTTTATTCGGAAAACATGGTTTAAAATAAGTGTAAATTTTTTTTTTTTTAAGGTAATATTTACTTTTGTTAAAGTTTATTCCCACATAAATTTCTGGAAAGGTAAAAATTGTCAGAAATGAAAACAACAATTGCCGTAAAAGCAGTGTAAAATCCCGGAAATAAAATGCAGCGAACAAATATTCAAGAAAATGTAGAGGATTATTATCATGAAATTTTAAATAAAATCTGAAATTGTGAAAAGGGATTCAATGTCAAGAAATAAAAGAAGTAAGCAGCTACCAAAAAACTAATGCACTTTTGTGCACACTTAAAAAATAATATTTTAACATGGCTTCTAATTTGAGTGGCCAGTGTTACAAAATATCTCAAGTGCATGGTATGTGAATGGTAATAACATGGCATCTACATATCACAATTATAGCATGAAAATTTTTTAACACTATCCAATATCATGTTTCAGTAAAGTTTTAATTTAAAAAATCTTTTTCCAGTAAGATTAATATATAGTAAAAGGCCTCGGTGGGGGTGGGGGGGGGGGATGTAAGTTATCGTAATTACAACAAATCTGATTTACTTTATAATTTGCATTCAAAGTTTGCGTAAAATTAAAATTTTTCTTCGGCATAAAATTATACTAATGATTTAAAAATACTTCTACTAAAATTCCTTTTTATAATGAAAACAATGATTTAAGCAGCTTCATTATAAGGGCGCTGAAAATTGGGAACAAAGATTAAAGTGAAGTAATGAGTTAACTAAAGTAGTTTAATTCTTTCCGGGTGCCGAACGCAGCCGGAAATAAGCTAACGGACAGTCAGTGATGCACGGTAGCAGGGAAAGGGCTATATAGGTGTCGCCTAAAATACACAAAGACAGAGGTTATTTACATGTAATTACGCAACATAGAAATTCAGAGTGTACACAGAATTTACAAGTTGACTTCCGAGGTAGCCATTTCTCTGAATTGATCCTACCTGTCAATTTTAGGCGATTTGAGGCATTGTGAAGTTCATAGTCGTTTTTAATTTTTCTACAATGATATTTTATAAGATGACTGCAATATTCAATAATTAAAAGATTAAATAGAGAAAAAAATCCACAATTAAACGAAATATTTGTGGGTATATAGAATTAGAATGCTTAGGAAGATTTTTTTTTTTTATTAAAAATTACGCACGCAGACACGTACTTTAAATGTTCAAAACTGAAGTCAACTGAAACTACCCAAGAAAAAACAATCACACAGATAGCAAGGATCAATGCCCTGACAGAATATTTATAAATGATCAGTAAGTTTAAAATCAGTCTGATGGAATTATATTTAAATTCATCAATTCTTTTACTTAGTATAAATTAAAATGATTTTTCTCATGAGAGAAAGACGGGTGTGTGTGTGTGGGTGGGGGTGGGGGGGGGGGGGTTGCATGACTTGCAACTACGTCTGTGATCTTTGCCAAAATGTATTTAATCTATGTTTTTTTTTTATTTCTCACATCTTGTATGAAATTGTTCTCACCTTTGCATGAAAAAGAAATACTGGAAATTAAAGCGTTGAATAGCTTTAGTAAAACTTATTATGGCATCTCTATCATAAGAGGCATGAAATATATGCATGTACATCAACGTAAAAATGATAATTCCAGCATGATTAACCAAAAAAAAAAAAAAAAAAAAAAAATGAACAAATGTAAATTGACAGATACATGCACAGTGTACATCGCAATTCCGTACATGCAAGATTTAATTCCTTCATCACAGTTAAGAAAATGGGTTTCCAGTTTATGAACATTATCAGGAACATACCCCCCTTCCCCCTCCTTAGCACTACGTACACATTGGCTTGCATTAGATTGTCAAAATTATACATGTTTTTAATTAATCGAAGGGTAAACACTTGAATTAATGGCAAACTCCCATCGTCGTTAGTATTTCTGTGACAATTATGCATAAAACGGATAGAGACAGAATTTTTAATTTAAAGCATTCGCCAATTAAAGGAGCCTGTAAGTATATGACAGCGCGATGACCAAAAAGCTCTACATGTATTAAAGTCGGGCTGTGCATGTGAATGTACATGATAATTCGTCACTGTTTCTACTGGACTGTTACACGTTAAAATTGATACGTGTAACGTAAATTTTCTGTGAATAAGAAATATCTTTGTGCATTAAACTTTTATTAGGCCGCGCATGTTATACACTGTATGCAGACCCGTCAATCATGCAGTGCCTCCCCCCCCCCCCCCCCCCAGTTCACTGTATAATACCGGTATTCATTTTATTATGTTTTATGCGATATAATAAACAGCTTATACAACTTACATGTAAATGTATGCGCGTTACTTCTTACGGTCAATTAATTCATTTGTTACTTTGTAGAGATGTCACAGAATTTGAAAATTTTCCTTCTACCACTCTGTACAATGTAAAAATTGAAAGTGATACGGAAATCTATGGCAAGCCCTTTTACTATTTATTCGTAAAATAAATTTTCACTCAAAATTACAGAGATATCTCTTATTTTAGAGAGATATCTCTCAACATAAAGAGATATCTCTCAACTTAAAGAGATATCTCTCTAAGAAAGAGATATCTCTTTCACTTAGAGAGATATCTCTTACACTAAGAGAGATATCTCTTTCACTTAGAGAGATATCTCTTTCACTTAGAGAGATATCTCTTCCACTTAAAGAGATATCTCTTTTCCTTTGAGAGATATCTCTTTCGTTAAGAGAGATATCTCTTAGCATTTAAGAGATATCTCTTTCACTTAGAGAGATATCTCTTTCACCTAGAAAGATATCTCTTTTACTTTGAGAGATATCTTTCCAAGTTAAAGAGATATCTCTCAAAGTAAAAGAGATATCTCTCTAAGTTTATCTTAAGAGATATCTCTCAAAGTGAAAGAGATATCTTTCAAAAGTGTCCAAAAGAGATATCTCTCAAGCAAAAAGAGATATCTCTTTACTGTAAAGAGATATCTCTCTACATTATTTTTATTTAAAAAGCATTTTTAATGACTTCTCCCTTTACCGGAAGTAAGCTTTATATTCACGGAAATGCATTAAATCAAAACGAAAGTAGAGACGAGAAAGTAGAACATGTGGTGTTTTATGGTATTTGTGAGCAAATTATTGACTTGTAGGTGTAACAATGACAGATACGACACAAAAAGGGAGCTGTCCTTCTACAAGTGCTTGATCAACTGATTTATGGAAAGAAGTTCAGAGTAAGAAACTAAGCCGATCATGAAACATCGTAAACGTATCACAGGGGCTTGCTCCCGAAATGTAAACAATATAATTTAAAAAATATAAATATTTTAAAACCCATTGTGATGATTGATACAATTTAGTAGATCTACAAATATTTCTTTCTCTTTATTAACATTGTTTACATTCCGGAAGCACCCCCTGTGATCGTTACCTGCATACGAGTTGATACCTTATGTTATTAATATACTACATGTATCATACTATGGGTTAAAAAAGTATTATAGAAACAAGTGCCTGTGGAAAGCGAGTAGACCATTTGATTCTGAAAGGGGGAAGTGACTTGCAGATTTTGGAAATAAATAATTTGAACCTCAAAATGTTGAAAACAAATAATTTGTCCTCCCCCCCCCTCCCCATGTGTGTGTGTGTAAGGGGGGGGGGTGTTAAAATGTTAAAGTGGAGAAAAAATATATATAATTTTCTGTATTTATCATCTTGAAAATAGTTAGTTTGTCCCTCACTGGTATGGAAAGAAATAAGCTGAAATGAAATATAGCCCTCTATCCCCCCTTCTTAGAATGAAATGATTTTCCCTTAATTTTGAAACATATTTAGCTTTCCTGTGCTGAAGGCTCAATTGAGCTTTGAATTCAGGCTCCGGGGCCATAAAACTTAGACGAGCTCACTTTTGATCTCAATCTCACTTTTACGAAAGGAATTATACGTGGCAAAGTGAGTCTGAGATCAAAAGTGAGCTCGTCTAAGTTTTATGGCCCCCGGGCCTGATCTAAATTTGTGGATCAAATGAAAGATATTCAAATTAAAGGTCCCGCTCTCTTTCAGTATGAGATAATAGATAATTAGTGAAAATTTTATGACATTTTGATAAATATACATCTTTCTCAAGAACCACTGGGCCAGGTGAGATGAAACTTATGTGCAAGCTTTATGTCCAGCATATAATCATCAGGTTTGATGGAATGCTGTACTATGTAGATGTAGATATAGTGTAGATTCACGATCATTCATAGCTTAATTGACCCTCTAGGGTAGTACGGGGCAACATTGTGTGATCAAGTTTTACTTTAGAATATGTAGGAATTTTTTATAGAATATTCTCAATCAAGCTAAGGCATAATTGTTCATACAGTAAAATCTCATTATCTCAAACTCGATTGGACCAAGAAAAAACTTTGAGATATCTGAGGATTCAAGATATCAAGGGTATATTACTTAAACAATAAGCAATTGGGACTTCGACATATCCATGGTATTCAAGATATCAGTGTTCTCGATACTGAAGTTCAACTGTATTTACATGGAAGCATTAGGTTGTGTTTTGTACGTTCAATCAAATTTGTTCAAATTATGACATGGGGGGTATGGTGGGGTCAATATGAGCAATTAAAGTTTTACAAAGGAATGTATATGGAAACAAATCTTTAAAAATCTCTTCTCAAGAACAATAAAAAGATAAGTAATATTTCTAAGGAAGCTGGGATCCTCATGTCTCCAGGGGCTAGGGTTGAGCCAGCTAGAACAGGCAAAACAATCAAGTTTTACTTCAGAAGATGGGGGGGGGATCTGCTTATAAAGAACAACATGGCCATAGTGACTAAGGTGATCATTGTGACCATGGGCCTTTTGATTTCATGTTTTTCTAGTGCAGTTGCAGACCACTGTATTTAATTTGAAAAGATCAGTTACATGTAATGATTAATGAAACATCCCCTACAATTTTTTTCTGCCATTGTTTCAGATATGAAGTGCAACAAGGGTATGTCCAACACACTTTCTGTGACACTTGTCTTTGAATGCAAAGGATGTCCAAGATTCCAGTGATTGTAACAAGTCAATATGATTACCTGAAAAAGTGTGAGTTAATTTTTACATGTGTATGTATTTTTTTATTATAACTTAGAAATATGCTGTTAACAACATTGAAACGTGAAATAGATCAATTCAAAAAGACACTATGTTCTCTTAAAGTCTTAAAAGATTTTTCCTTGTGTATGTGTAGGTCACAAGTACAGTCTGCAGAGACAAGCACTTCTATCATTGAGGGAAAGTCTGCATTGTCAAGTTCTTTGCATAGACAGAAAAGAGATAAGCGATGGGGTGTATGGACCAGACCAGGATTCAAGTCAGGGCCCCCTGAATCAGTAGTCATTTGCTCTACCAATTTAACTATCTGGCCACCAGAAATTGAACCCACCTAAATGCCCTATATGGATCTGTGGAACTCTGAAATATCCAAGTTTTATCAATAAGAGAGGTTTTACTCCACCTATGTCAAGTGACCATAATTTAACAATTCACTGTATACACTTCAACAAAACTGCAACCCAAGAAGAAATTGTTGTCCTATTATTAATCTTCTGGCTACAGAAAAAAAAAATTACATGTGATGTTAGTTTAGTTTTTTATTATGTTTACTGATACTGTGGACCTTATTTAAACTTGTAGGATATCAATATCCTATGCAGAGTTGTCATTTGTTCCTCTCTCAGACATGTATGGGCCAGTGGTAGAGAGTGGTAGAATATTTCACATGTATAATATTTTTACACAATACATTCAATTTAATGGCAGTCAAGTTTATAACTTAAGATTTTTGTGTTGTTTTTTTTTTCAATTCTAGCTCCCAATTCACAAGTATAAGTTTCATTTTTCATTCATCTACAAGTAATATAAAATTTTTGTCTTTTCTTTCATTTTCTTTTCTTTATGTTGTTCATATTTACCTTACACTTTTTTGAGTGAGGGCTGAATGAAAAAGCTGACTGTAGCCCAAACCCCGATTTCCTATTGAAGAAGCATTCGAAGTTTGTGCCCCATGCATAAATTGAATATATGTGTGTTGGCCTTGACCCAAGGTTATTTGATGAAGTGTGAGGTGATTTTATAAAATAAAAATTTATCAAAATCTAGAATTCCTGTTTGACTATATCTTGTAATTGAGAACATTTAGAGGCTCATACTTATTGCAAATATTGAGCATGACCTGCGGTTATGACTGATCTTAAATCAAGGTCATTTTTAAGCAAGTTTAAGGTAACTGGCAGAAAAAGTGTATTACCTTTGTCAAATGCATAATTTGCAAATGATACTTGACACAAAGATTGCTTATGACTAAATGGTGTTTCATGACCTTATCCAATGTCAAGATTATTGGCAGTAAATGTGTGAAATTTGTTTTCATTTCATTACTCCCTCATGGATAAGTATTGAAACTGGAAACTTCAAAGATTATTTGTAAGCAGAAAGTACATCATAACCTTTACCCATGATATTGTGGCAAGTTCAAGGTCATTGGCAAAAAAAAATTGCTCATGTCAGGTCCATAATGTCTTAATGGAGAAACAGTAAATATCTCCCTTTTATTTAAAGATTTATGATGAATAGAAGATGCATCTTTTCTTTCTTAACCAGTATATCATTTTGGCAAGTTCAAGGTCACATTTAGAAAAGTGATATTGGCATTATCAGAAAGAAAAAATGTATAGGGGATATAATGTTGGAGTTTGTTCACAGTTATTGAATTATATAGACATAGTTCAATTATAGTATACATGCAGGTAGAATCCATGACAATCCAGCCATAACTGGAAGATATTTTTGAATCCTTAATGATAGAATTTTTGCAGATTTAGATTTTACTGACTTAACTTGGGAAGACCTCTTAAATAAAAAAAAGTCACATAAGTATAAGCATCAGGGTGACTATACTTTATGATATTATGATTTTTCATAGCATGTATTACCAGTACAAAAAAAAAACAAGTATTGGTATGTACATGTAATAACCTTTTTATCTTGAATTCAAATAAAGATATTGAAAACACTGATACATTGTTTTATTGACTTGGGAATAAATTGCTTTTTCATTGTTGAAATGTGGATACATGCATATACAAGGTACCAGTAAGTAATTAAACTTTTTCAAACAATTTTAGACATTTAAAAACAAGTAAATGTGCAGAGAGTGTAGAAGTCTGTGCATCACTTTTCTTGGCTTGGAATTCTTCAAACAGGACAGGATAGGTTTGGTAGGACACCCTCAGATTCTCAACTTTGTTTAGGTACTTGCTTCTTGTGATTCACCTGTGAAATTATTATTTCAAAAATAAATATAACAAAATGTAGTAATGTAACTGATCATTCAATGTCAAGCTAAGCAAATAAAGGAATAGATAATATAAAATTTTAAAAAATATGAAAGTGAGAGAGGGCCAAACTAAGGATTTAATTATTAATTCATAATGGAAGCAAACAAACTTGAAAGACACACAATTCAATCTTAGAACATGTACCTGGTATTTCTTAAATTTTAAGTTCATTTACAGTGTATGTAGGTGTCAACCTTTCATCATCTACTTCTGTATATAATATTGAAGGGTTTTAATTTGTAAGTTAGAGTGAATTAAAGTTATACATGTATTCATTTATGTGTATTTAACACATCACCATAAATGTGATGATGCAGAATGGTCTACAAACACACAAACTTATTTTGTGTGATCTCATAAACTACATGTGTCTTCCTTCTGTGGCCAAATATGTATAAAATTTGAAAGCTAAGGATATTATAAAAAAACTAATATTGTTGACGGAGTTATATCCCATTCCCATATAAATGTTCAATGAAATCTATTCACAGTGATTGGACCCTTGTAACTATAGTTGTCTTTCTGTAATGGACAATTCCTCTGTGTAACATTTTTTTAAGTAATGAGGAAAATCAAAAATTGTTGAACAGATGGAATTCATTAAGATATGATTAATATATTTTATTAATATTTAGTCATGCAATCAGTAAGAATAAATACCTGTTGGCTCTCTATTCCCTTAGGAATACACCAGGTCTAGAGCACAGTCCTAAGTTAGCTTAGAGTACATTGATCAATCTCAGCTTTCCACTAGCTGGCATAATGACAAAGGAGGGGACACAACTCAGATTTCTCAACCTGCAACACACAAATTATTTGAAGTGACCTGTTTTACACTATATCAAAGATAAAAAAAAATCTCCCAGTCATGGTTACTTTATGGAAGGTATACTCAATGAGTTGTGCCATAGTCACTGAAACTGCTTTCTGTCAATACCAAACAGCCAATTTCTGGCATAAAATTATTTACACCTTTTGCATTTAAGTAAAATTAAATGAAAAGTGATTTGGAATATTACTGGTATGTACCCTAAATGACTGCACTGAACCGTAAACTTTGCTTAATTTCAGAAATATTTGATTTCAAAAATATTTAAAAAAAATTCTGAGGAATTGTCTGAGAATGTACATGTACCATGATAGATTAATTTTGCTGGGAAATGAAAACAAAGACCAAAGGGCAAGGATTTTATTTTACAAACTAGATGTGTGTGGTAACATCACAAATGCCCCCGCAGACAGCCAAAATTTCAAATTGCAAATTGTAAATTGAACATATGTAGCCAAGATAATGATTAGAAATTGAGAATTTTTAAATCTTTTCCAAGTTCAAGGGGGATAACTGTCAATACCATGACCAAATTTAAACTTGACCTGCATATTCCTATGATGTATCCATACATCAAATTTGAGTTGAATGTGTACAACTGTTGCCGAGATAATGAACGGAAATTCAATGATGACAGAATGACTGAACAGGGTAACACTAAATGCCCCCCCCCCCCCGGACCATTTTATGGCGAGGGCATAAAAATTCTGAAGATTAAGGGGTACCTATATTCTCCTACATTTCAGATGACAAGGAAAGTATTTCTATTCTGCTAAGGCAAATTTTTAAACTTCTGAAAAAAAAAAAAACAAGTTCAAGCTATAGATTTCCATAAAAGAAGTGTTGCAATTATGACTTGGCAATCCATTATTATAATTTTTATTTCCATTTCACACAATAGAATTTGCATCAAAATCAAAGAATGTCTTGATCCCTTTCCTTTAGTGAGAGCAGAAAAAATTAAAATTAGACCCAACTAGATCACAATGTGTAGCAATCTTGTTGGAGCGGAATAAAGATCTAATTTTAGTTAGACTGAATTTATTTAAATTTGTTAATTTTTTGTGCGATTTATTGAAAGATAATGACTAGCGCATATTATTGATCTTTGCAATCAATCAGAGTTCAGCTTATTGTATAAAAGACAAGAGACAAAATGTACATAATTAAACCACAGGTGCTTCAAGGGAACAGGAACACGACCCACCCCAACCCTCTAAAATTTTGGGCTTCCACAAGTTATTTTTTGATTTATTTTTTTTAAGCATATATGTTGATGTATAATGCACTATAAAAATTCACAATTAATGCATTAATAAGATATGTATAAAAATATACCAATGATATAAATAGAGAGGTTATTTATATTTTTTGGGGGGGAATACATCAGATACCAGAGACATATATATCTCTGGATACATATACATGTATAGCTTATTCCATCAATTGTGAATTTTTATAGTGCATTATATATCAACAAAATGCTTTAAAAAATCATGAAAAATAATTCAGAGAGCCATCAATGTTTTTTGGAGAAATTGCTACCCCCCCCCCCCCCCCCCCCTTTGCCTTTTGAAATTGTTGTGTAACAGTTGAGGAAAAATATCGGCCAGACTGGGACTCGAACCCGGGACCTTCCTCTAACTGTGCGGGTGCTCTAACCACTGAGCTACCGGGCCGATGGACCCAGTCCCTGTTACACTCTTCCCCCCTTTTTCTTGAGTTTTCCATCCTGAAAACCTCACCGAGACTCTTTTAAACCACCCGTGGGTTTGTTGGGTGCCAAATGTAACAGGCGGGGAAAAATGTCGGCCAGACTGGGATTCGAACCCTGGACCTCCCACTAACTGTGCGGGTGCTCTAACCACTGAGCTTCCGGGCCGACGTACCCAGTACCCGTTAGAGTTGCAACGGGCCTGGGGGGGGGGGGGGGGAGGTCCTGTTCCCAAGCACCTGTGCATTAAACCATGAGTATCAGAACCTAATGGGGCTAACTGTAGAATTGCTGGTGGTTGGCTGGGAGCAAATCTCCCCACTTTTTTTCCACAAAACAACATTAACTACGCCCAATAAAAATATTCAGCAAAAGTTCACTGTTCAACGGAATAGGCCCCCACCCGATTTCTCCAACTTGATTTTGACGAGGATGTTAATTAAAGTAGTCTTTAAATTTGACCTTTTTTTATAATAGAACTTAAATAAATATGACAAGCAATTCAGTGTTGTCTAGATTTAAAATTAGAAACAGCTGATTATTTCAAAAGCTGAGAAAATTCGGTCTATCGCAGTTGAGATTATTGCTAGCCTACTTTCGTTTTCCTAAATATAAAGACTTTGGCATTTTTATCAACAAAGTAGTCATTATCCTTTTGTTGTTTCAAACAAGGGATTTGGCATTTCTTTCTACATACTTCGTTCTGGGATTGGGCATGCTGAATCTATTCCAGAGGCAGAGATCTACCGTATATATGATCATCAAACATTACACTTCCTGCCATGTGGTGTCTAGCCTCGCTTTCGTATTGTAAGGGAGGAATAATTATTTCATTTTAAGGATAGCTTGAAAAGAGATATCTCTTTCATTAAGAAAGATATCTCTTTTACTTAGAAAGATATCTTTTTTTGAAAATCTAAAGAGATATCTCTCTAACTTAGAAAGATATCTCTTTTAACGTTGTTAAAGAGATATCTCTCTAACTTCAAGAGATATCTCTCTCGCTTTAAGAGATATCTCTCTAGCTTAAAAAGATATCTCTCTAAGTAAAAGAGATATCTCTCTTGCAAAAAGAGATATCTCTTTTGTTTATAGAGATATCTCTCTAGGTTATAAAGATATCTCTCTTAGTCAAAGAGATATCTCTCTTGGTGAAAGAGATATCTCTTTTAGTTAAAGAGATATCTCTATAAGCTAAAGAGATATCTCTCTAAGCTAAAGAGATATCTCTCTTATTGAAAGAAAAAATTATTTTACGAATAAATAGTAAAAGGGCTTGCCATAGAAATCAAATATAACAGTGTGGTTTCTAGATACCTGTTAATAACGCCAGTTACGGTGTAGATAATAGGGAACTGTCAAAAATAAAACAATATATTTATGCTTTACATCCATGTACATGATTTTCTTTACTTATTTCATCGGCATGAATTAGAACAGTCATGTCAAGGTCACATGCATACCTGGCTTTAACATGTTTAACACGTGGTTGTCTGCAAGCATGGAATTAGGTGCTTGTTTACTTACTAACTGAAATATACAGATGTACAGGGACATTTTTATTTTAAATTACCACTTATTATTCATTTATTTTCGAGAACCATTTTATCTAAATAAATAAATACTATTTTAAAAAGCAGCAATATTTGCTTGTCAATAACCTGGCCATAAAAAAAATTACTTTTACGGTGACATGCTTATTTCCTTTCCAGTCTTTCAGTGAAAAGTGTCGTGAATCCCAGGTAGTTATACATGTAGGACTGCATGAAACTACTATGTAATTTGTATTTTCTAATTGTTTTGTCATTCTTATACTACATGGTTTTCTATTTCCATTAAACTGTCCATATACCGATATTACATACTAGTTCAAGAATAAGTACTACTATCTGTGACAGTAACCACTTAGAAAAAAAGTTGATGTGCCATTAACTGTCGCCTGTTAACATTCTAAACAAAACCATTGCTGAAAATAAAGTATTTTGATGCTCGTTCCCGATGTCTGAAATTTACGGAGACATCCGACCGTGTAGAACAGCGAATCACATTACCTTTCCTGAATGGAGAGAAAATAAATTTACTAAAATTTTGCCGTATTTTTTAAGTACACCGCACATGTAAACGATGTTGAAGAGAAATTCATAAATACAACACATTAATTCCAAACACTTAATTATACTGTATACTTGATTTAACATGAAAGGCAATACAAGCCTCGTGTTCTTTTTTTCTTCTTCTTTTTTCTTTATGGTGACATGTTTATTATTATGACTATTGCAATAACAGGATATTTAGAAAGCTCTGTTAAGAAAACGGAAACATTGCAGCTGTCATATTAACAAAAGTGTAAAGTATGTATAGAAATTATTGCAGATCAGATCAGAAGAGATTGAATTTTACATATTATCTGACTAAGAAAACTGGTACTTAATTCTTGCTTTATGAAAATCAAAGTTAAACATGAAATATTCTCCATTTTCATCAAAAAGAATTTTCAAATATATTTAGTTTTTCTTTCTTTCCGATTATTTCAGTTGATTTCTTTATTCTGAAAGGGGACCCTGATCATGAGAGGTTGGATAATATGTATCGCTTACTGAAAACTTCTAATTAATCAAGCACACTGTATTTTAGATATTTGTTTATAACTGATCGGATTAGTAGAGATAAACTAAAACTAAACCAGTAGTTCAAAAAAAAAAAAAAAATAATAATAAAAAAATTAATAAAAATTAGATTTTATCTTGAAACTCCCAACTTGAATTATCAAGAAAAAAAAAATTAATGTATCGCAAATTTAATTTAGATTTTTTGTGTTTTGAAATGATTTTCTGTAATGTCTGAGGGAAAATTTAAAAAGAGGGGGTTGTTCTGAGTCTACCTGTCACGTCAACATTGCGTAACTGACTGCTTGTGATATCCGGCAAGTGCTCATCTGTATATATACAGCAGTGACACCTATTGTCTTATTTTCTCGCTACCGCATTGTGTAATTCACAGCGCTTCCGTTTGTATAATACTTCACAGCGCTTCCGTTTGTCAGCGTCTGCGTAGAACTTCAATGGGCTTCCGTTTGTGTACAATATCCATATTCATGGTATTTGAATACCCTGCTGTGTTAAATAAAAATCATCTTTTAAAGAAACACTTTTAATTGTACACAATTATACATTAAACAATATTTCCGATAAAGCTATATTTTTTAATAGCGTTCATAGTATGGCTTGATTTTTTTTTAATCCGAAGGTATTAGTTATTTTTCAAAATGAAAGGATACAAGATTCTAAAGTTTAGAATGTCTACTGAATCATTCGTGACTATTATATGTACTGTACAGTATTATAACAGATGGGCAGTAAGACCTAATTACAGTTGAAAAAATACTGTAGGATAATTAGAACTAGTCAAAATAAAACAAAAATTGGATTTTAAACGGAGTAATAATTTATTTTCATTTACTGTATTTAATGTCTTATTTTTGCGTTATCACCAAGAAAACATGTATACGCAGCTATGACAATGATAAGTTCCTGGTAAATCAAGCGAGGGTTATATAATTTAAGTATACTTGCCATCAGTCTGATTAACAGATCAATTGTTTTCCAAACAACGAAGATTGCTTGATTTGATATTATATAACTACATGTTATTACAATTTTAGCGCATTGTGTTTTACATATAGATCCAAAATTTTAAACTTTGAATATCTTAATTCCTTTAACGATTCTTTCTTCTGCTTTCATTTGCGTGTGTGCTGAAATAATCGGCAAACTTTTTCTTACAAAATATCACCTGAGCATAAAACAAAACCTACCGGTATTATTTACTGCTGTCGGTGTTCATTTTAATTAATAACAAGCACATATAACAAAACTTTCAGTTATCCCCCATGTTCATTTTCAAAATAATTTTCATAATTCGCGATAGGTAAAGAAAAACTTTTTTCAAATGCTTTCATGCAAGTTGTAAAATTTTGAATTAACCGAGTGACAGTAAATACAAAATTTACAAAGTGACAGCTACTTTTACTTATTGACCCGGTAAATTTACATGACAATGCAATGAGATATGGGATATGATTTTGGAATTCGAAATATTTCTTTTTAAGATGTCGCACCAACAGCTTAAGGAGGTTGGATCCTGACATTAAAAGTAATGAGAATTTTTTATCAAGTATATTTTTAGAATTTATACACATAGCTTAATTAAAAATCAAAACAAAAAACTGGGGTCAATGCGCTTCTTTTGGCGCTACAGAGCATATAGTTTGACCTTTTTGCACTGTAAAAACGTCTTACACATAAATCAACTTTTTAAGTTTTTCCTCCGATATTTTTTATTCAAATAAGTTATGGGAACAAACACAGTTTTATTTCATCTTGAATAGACCCATTAAAATTTTTGACAACGAAAAAAATTTTTAAATTACTCCGCACATTCAATTATTTGACCTTTTTGCACTCAAAAAATTTCATTTTGCTAGCATTACAAATTTAACAAGCAAAAAACTCATTTAAAAGTAATGACATTTTACTGAATTTAAGAAGAATGGTTAAAAGTATCTTGTATATTCAGAAAAGAAAGTTAAAAGTGGGGGTCTGTGATGTTAATTTTTAGATATTACTAAAATAGTGCTAATTTTGAGCTTAAATTAGGGCTATTTTTTTTCTTGATTTTCACAATATATTTGATTTACTTATCAAATATGATGATTGAATTCATGACAGTTTATTAAATATATAATTTAGGACCAGTATAAAACAGTTCACTGCACAAAATAACTCTGTGTGCAGACTGCATGTAAAAATAGGAATCCAAACTTAACATACTTTAAATACTTCAAAAGAGAAAAAATGATCATTTTCTTCTAAAAAACCTTCCGCCACAAAATATAGTTCCTCACTTAATGCTTTTGGTATGGAATTTAATCATGGAGTTTTAACTGAATATAGTTTATTTGGCATTGTAGAATCCAAATTTATTGTAAGAATTAAAGCATTACTCAGATTTTTTTAAATATAAGTTAAAATAAGAATCTGCTCAAAAGCTCAGGAGCGAACCTCGTTAAATATTGATAAAAGTAATAGCATTAAAAATATGCAATAAATGATTAATATCAGTCAAAATACATCTATTTCATATAATTTTAATATACAGTAAAATTTATTTTAATAAGTTGTTAAGTTAAGTTGTGACACCTCACCGCTTTATTTCTCTATATATATCTGCTTTAATTCATTAAAGATCATCTAAAAAGTTTTTGCTTTAATTATTTATTTATTCATTTAATAATATTTTATCTATTTATTATTTATTTTTATGATATTGATCATCAGAAACGAACAACTTTCAAGTAAAAGATGTTTCAGAATCGTTGTAACTTTTAACTGATATTATCTTTTACAAGGAAAGGTTGCAACATGTTCATCAAAATTTTTATGTGTGCCGTGCAATAGAATATGTTTGAAACATTACCATTATCCTGACATTAAGGACTCCTGTATTTGCATAGAAGAATCGTAACTCACTCTAAACATTCAGGTGTGGATCGAGAATTATTGGACAATATAAACTATTTATCATGATGTTTAATATTGGTTAAATAAATTTAAAAAAAAAAAAAAGAAATTTCACAAATAATTAAGTAATTGGTTGATATCAAAGACAAATAAATCAGATATCATATTTCAAAAAATATATGCATAGAACACTTAATTAAATATCCCTTTAAAATTCCAAATGCAAATAATTTATTTAATTCAATGAATGAGAAGCAAAAACAATTCCAGTTTAATTGTTGACGTTAGGTTTCAAAATACTTGTACCTACACATTTTGATTTGAGGAGAGTTTAAAATAAAGAAATTTGACCATTATATTACAATAAAACTCATAAGAAAATAGTAATTTTTGAAACAAATAGCCTCAGTGTCACTCAGGATTACCTCAGTAGCCACGGTTTTAAACCTCAGGGCTACTTAGTATCAGCTCAGTGCCCTCAGAGCCACCTCAGTATCCCTCAGTACCCCCTCAGTACCAACAGAGTAAACCTCAGTGCCTCTCAGTATGTCCTCAGTGTCCACAGTGAAAACCTCAGTGCTCCTCAGGACTACCTCAGTTTTCTCAGTACCAGGCTCAGTACCACTCAGGGTTTTCTCAGTACAACTCAGTACTTCCTCAGGGTTTTGTTAGATTCTCAGTGCTTTTTAGTTACAGTAGTGTGTCCAGACCATATCCTGCCCAAATTGAGTCCCTGAATCATGAAAAATTCACTAAATGTTTCTTGTGTGTCAAATGAAAGAAGTTCACGGTGACCTCACTTTGGAAACCTGTAACTCTAATGATATTTTGTCTGTATCATATCGATACTTACGCGTACAAGGACGTAGAATTGTCAAACCTTGTCAGTTGATCCGAATCAGAAAGCAGATAACAGTCAACTTTTTTGGAACTCTACAGCCTCATAAATTCAAAAAGTATGTTAGAATCAGATATAAGGAAATATTCAATAGATTTTTTTTTTATTAAAATACATATACATTTTCATATCCAGATCATACTTAACACATTATTATGCAATTAAGCACAGTCCAATCATATCCATTGTTACTGAGATGGATTTTAGAAGAACGCATATCGAGTCCTATTTCAGAAAGAAAATTAGGTATCGATGTTAGTTAATGCTAATGATAGAAACAAATAAAGAGATTCAATTATTTCTTCATCTAGTAAACATACCGAAGGAAATTTTGAAATGGGATACAAGTGCAAGAAAAAGATTTGTTGAGAGTCTCCGCCATGGAAAAGTAGAAATGTTCCGTGCACGAGGTATGATTGTGGGATGCGCAGGCGCAGGTAAAACAACTCTCCTTAGAATGCTTCAAAGGAAATACGCAGAGGGAAATCAAGCTACAGAGACAACAATCGGTCTAGAGGTCCATGAAGACTTATTTGAAATTAAAAATGGCACCTTATATGGTAATTCTTCTCTTATTTATTCGCAATGTTTCAAATTAGGTTTCAACCGATTCCAAATCATATGCATTTATTTCTGTTGAAACTCTAAAATTCACTTAAAGTCACTCTCTTTTGGTTACATTAGGAAAGAATTGACTCATAACATTCTATTTTTCTCTTCTTGTTTCGTATCTAATCAGATTTCAGCCTTAAAAAGGGAGATATTCCTATCGCAAGATTTTTTCCGCACAATGCAGAAAAAGAGAAAATGGTTATCAAAGGCATTCTTCATCATAGCAGCCGTGGTACAAAGCTTATCAGTATGACAGATTTTGCTGGACAAGTAGCTTATTACGCATGTCACCAGGTTTACTTGTCAAGGAGAGCGTTTTATATCGTGGTCATTGACATGTCCAAGGGTCTGGAAGAAGAAGTTGGAAATTATCACACTGATCGCCATAATCCAGAAGGATCCTTATTCCATTCCTGGAAATACAAAGGTGATTTCCATTAAAAATCTTAGTATGTTTTCCTTCCTTTTTTTAGACACTATTGAATGTTTCTTCATACTACTTTATATGTGTTACCCTTTCTTACACAACACAGGTCTCTAGGCACTAGCTGACACCTAATAAAAACATTTAGTGACCCATGCAAATTTTTAGTCGCCAGGCAATTGTTTTAGGCGCCAACTTTAAAAGTTGATAGTAATCAATACATATACTCATGAGGGGATAGTGGGATGGGAGTGTGTAGTGTCCATTTCGCTTGTAACAAGGGTATTTCTGTGCCCCCATCCCCTTTTGGGTTGATAATATTTAGGAGATAATTTAGAAGAAAATGTAGAATTGAAAGAAGACCGATTTTGCTATTCAATATTCATATTTGATTGAACACCACCCCCACCCAACACTTTCTTTTAACTTTCCACATGTAATTAATATAAAATATTTAAAAGTCATAAAGAAAAAAAATCAGCATGAAATATAGGTCATTTAAATACAATCTTTATCTTAAGCATATATGTAAAACTCTAACATTCAACACGTTTCAGTAGATAATTTCTTTTTAAGAAACTTTGACCGAATGAAATATTCTTTTAAATTACAGAAACAACAAACAAGATGACAAAGAAAACATGACATATCCATTGCTAGAAGTACTTTTCCCTTCTTCTAGATTTCTTTTCACCTCTTCAGAAAAATGTAAATTATAAATGATAAAAGTATTTTGACGATCGCCAAGTCAATTTAAAATAATTGCCAACTTGTCTAGAAAAATTTTAGGGGTCAACCTTGTGTTAAATGGTTAAAAAAAATTCTAATGAATTCCAAATGAATAAAATGTATATGGGATTAAATTTATAGATTACATTTTTAATCAGGTTTCATGTTAGCAATATCACTTATTTTACCAGCTCACTGCCCATAATTGATTGATCTTACGACACCGTGGCAAAGTTATACAGTATTTTTTGAAAAACTTACCGTATATCTTTAATTATAAGTCAACATTCAGATTTACCTGTGTGAAGTACGATTATTCTATGAATATGCAGTCTTTAATTGATCTAAAGAACGCATCAGATGAAGATATGCTGGTATAATTATTTTTAATCCCTTGATCAGTATGTAAAGTAATTTTTCATATGTCTTATTTTAATTTTTTACCGACACACAATGATACTGTATTAATTAGGCCATTGTCATAAATGAAACTCTAAACTTGTGCATAAATTATACGGTCGTAGTCTTTGATGTTGGGGGTTTCCTTTACTGCATACATTATTGATTTTTTCAGACTATTTTCATTTCTGGTTGCAAACCATACAGACATACTGTGATGTCGGAAAAACACACACAGTCCAGAAAAGCACAGATTCAAGTGGCAGCTTTCATCCTGTTATTATTGTTGCGTCTCATGCAGACAAAGTGGTAAGAAAACAATACAAATCCTAAAAAATTATCAATACCATAATCAATGAGTTTGCTGATGCTTAATAAAAAGTTAATCCATGATCTAGTATCATTTTTCAGTTTATACGAGCATAACAAAATGTGCACGGCGGGTATGATCGGTTGACAGAAAATGCTCATTCCTCTATGGCAAATGACCCAACCTCTGTTTTTAGAGGTCCGTGTTTGCTCTGCGCACAATTATTGTTTTATCGGACTTTGAGTACTTAATTGTAGCACTAGGAGAGTGACAAAAACATATTTGTATATATTGAATACTTTAAACATTAGGCAAGTGTCCATTATTGTATTTGTATTTTTTGCATTCAATATCATCCTTGTAAGATTTGCAAACAAGTACAGTGTAGGATCCCAACAAGGTCGCTAGCGTCTCACAAGTCACAATTAGAAGGGTATTTTACCAGATTTTTTGAAATTCTTTGGCAACATTGCTTCTTCTATCATTTAATTTTGTTTTATACTTCTATAGATCATTTACAGTGTTGCATTATACTCAGGTGACGTTTAGCCCTTGGGCCTCTTTTTATATAATGTTGCATTAATTGCAAAAACTTAACAAGAAATGATGTGCTTTTGTCATGCATGATCTACACATACGTCCATTAATGATACATTTCCCCATTTTACATCATAAATTGTCAATACCAACGTCCAAAACCGCTATAAATTAAACATTTTAAAAATACAAGTATCTGCAGCTTAAACCACTAATATCTTGATAAATTAGTGGTTGATCTTAGAACTGTAAATATGGTATTACTTTTTATGGTAATTCTATTTATGCTTTGTCTATTTTTTTTTTTATTTTTTATTACTTTTGTATACAAACATGTTAAAAGTACAATATTTAATTATTTTTAAAACAGAAAGAGGATTTACAGAAAATGTTTTACGAAAAACTGGAAAACTGCTTATCTGATGAACAATCTTTGAAAAACCTCATATCTCCAAACAGATATCTTAAAGTCGAATGTCCACCAAATAATTTGTCACCAAAACAGCTGGACACAATGGAATGCCTCAGAAAATGTATAGTAGAAACTGTAGAAAGGATGCCACAGTGGGGAGAGGTAATTCCTTTGAAATGGGCAAACCTTGAGAAAGTCCTGAATGAGATGAAGGGTAGTGGAATGAAGATTATTTTAGTACAGCAACTGAAGTTAAAAAACGAAGATTTACCTAGCGATAAAGATCTTGATTATGGCCTTCGGTTTCTGCACGAAATAGGTCAGATCGTTTATTTTGCTGAGGAGAAAATGAAAGATGTGATAATTATTGATGTTCAGTGGTTTGTTGATGCTTTCAAATACATCATAACTGATGAAAAACATTTAGCTAGAGAAAGTAGCAAAAACGTTTTAATCAACACAGGGAGAATTACAGAATACGAGCTGAAAGAAACATGGGAGAATTCTAAAAACAAGTCCTATATTGAACATAAAGACGACATTTTACCGTACATGGACAGACTTGGTTTAATGACAGAAGTTCAGGATGACGCAAGTGGTCTAAAATATTACATTCCAAGCATGAACAGAACTGATTTTCCTGATGCATATAAATATACAATCAACAGTAGAGAGAAAACCTCAATAATGGTTTTCCGTTTCAAAACATATTTGCCTCATTTTTTCTTCTTTCGACTGGTTGTAAATTGCTTAAATGAATGGGAGGCTCTCGAAAAGAAATTGTATAAAACGCAGCATTTTACAAGGTAGAAGACGCTAGCCATTACATTGCTATTGCTGTTAACAAAACTTCTATTCAATTGCAAGTTTTTACTCCCGAAGGTATGCATTTGCAGATTCAATGTGTCGTAAAAATAAGAAAAGCAGTTGAGAGACTGATTACAAAAATAACACAAACTTTTCACAGACAAATTGATTATGAGATTGGTTATTACTGCAAAGACATAAACATAACAGACGAGGATGGAGATTTCTTTATTAGTGAAAGTGACGTTATAAAAGTAGGATTAAGTTCTGGTAAAGGACAAAGGCCTTGTCCAAAGCATGCCATGGAAAACGTGCATCCCTTTGACAAACAAAGGATACTGCAATTCTGGGTCTAGAAAGGTGTCATTTCTTTTTTGTTTGCAAAAAAGGTAATATAATGATTATTCAATTTGGTACAAAACCTGCTTGATCAAGATACATTTTTTACGGTTTTTGTTATATACCCTTATGTGTATGTATTTCAGCCCAGTTTTCATCTCATTTGAGCAAGCTTAACTAAGATGAAAGTCGTTATATTTAATATTTTTTTGGATTTGTAAGGATATTGCAATAGTTGAAATTCAAAATAATGTATATAATTTTATGGAGTGTCAGGATCATTCATCTATATTCTGTATTATAACTTTATTTACTCAAGCAGAATTATGAATTCAACATTTGTGTACATTTTCCTATTACAATGTCATTAAATATGATTAGCAATTAAATAGCTCTGGGTTTTTTTAAACTCTAAAGTCCTAAAATATTAAAATGTTTACTTATCAGTCAACCACGTTTTCTTGACAAGTTTTTTTTAAATAAATGACCAGGATCATTTGGATATTGATTTGTGTCTCACCAATATTATTTTTCATGACCTATTAACTCAATGGATCTAAATGTCTGTAATATGTTCATTATATTAATTTTTCACTTTGTATATTATTTCTGTGACATTTTGTGATCATTGTACAATTACAAGTTTAATTTATTTTAAGCGCAAATGAAACTTGTCGATTAAAGCTTGCTAAGTATTTTGTGTCAGTCTGAATAGATGTACATGTGTATTTAGAATAACATTCTACATTTTGCACGTCTTTTTGAATAAATGAATAAAATCCACTTTTTGCACGAGACGTTTCTTAATTATTGGGATACGGCAACGTTTCGACAAAAATTTCCTCATATGTTGTACATTTTACATAGAAATGTACATGTACAAATGTAAGGGCTAAATAAAATATGCAAAAACGACCTCGTCTATATGCATGACGCAAAAGTGCGATGGTCATACTAAAGTCTGATGGACTTATATGTTTGATGATGCTGGGAAAACAATTTTATATCGTCAAAATAGGTCGCTGTCAGACTTTCAAAATCCAAAAATTAAGGGTTAAAAATTTTTTGACAGATTTTGGTTACTCTTGCACACCACTGGACTAAATAGGTTTATTAGGCTTAGTTACACTATTCAACCGATCAGGATTAGCCTTGCGCATAATTCAGAAATACGATAGATTACATAAGTTTTAGTCCTATCTCTCAATCGAAATGTTTGTGTTAGTCCTCATGCAAACTGTTGTGCCATTATTTTCACATTTGTCTATGGATTTTTTCCTTTTAACCGATAATGACAAGGACCACAAGGCGAGTGTGACTGGTCGACAGGGGATACTTACTTCTCCATGGCACCTTATCCCACCTCCAATGAATTAAGAGCACCATGTCTGAGCTGCTCCCAATTTGTATTGTTTCAATTAAATTTTGAGCTTGAGAACTGTTCGTAAACATCGTATTTCACTTGTCCACTTAGACATATACACGTCAATGCCTGATAACACCTAATACATATTATTTTTGTTAATTATATGTGCTAATTTATTACTGCGCTTATCGGTTAAGGTGGAAGATCGTGCTAAATTTTGTGAGTCTCGTTATTTTTTATATCTAATTGCACGATTCTCCATTTCCAAATCTCCATCTCTAAATGATCAATTTTAAAATTTAGCATTTTATTGAAGCTGCTTCATTCGAACTCAAAAAATGACAATTATTCTTTCAAAAAGCATTGATTTATCTTTAAGTGAACATGCAATTTCAAATCGTCATAACCATCATCAATAATATTTTATTTGCTTTGCGACTTTGTTTTACTGAATGATTGTGAAATGGTGTTGAATATCATTTTCGTGCTAACTTGCGAGCTTATTACATTTTGTAATATACAAGAAGAAACTCAATATTGCACTTGTGTTATTCATAAAATATACATACATTACAAGACTGTACTATTTACACATCAGTTATATTTACAAAACAAAAAGTAAACACTCCTTTAGCAAAAAGGGGCCTCAATAGGTGCAGTGAGGGTATGATTGATTGATTGATTGTATATTGTTTTACGTCCCATTCGAGAATTTTTCACTCATATAGAGACGTCACCATATACCGGTGAAGGGCTTCAAATTCTGACCTTTACTCGGCACTCAGGGCCATTGAGCAGTGAGGGATCTTTATCGTGCCAACGCCTGCCGTGACACGGGGCCTCGGTTTTTAAGGTCTTATCCGAAGGACCCGCAACTTTCACTTCAAAGTGCCGAGCGCATGGCGAAGGAACAGTTGCTACCTATTTTTTATCGACTTAGGTCTGTCGCGGCCGAGATTCGAACTCACGACCTCCCGATCACGGAGCGAGCGCTCTACCGACTGAGCTACCGTGAACGGTCAGTGAGGGTATGAACATATTGTTGGTGTTGACAAAATGTAGAGTATATTTTTTCAGGTGGCAATGGAGGACTTTATATGCAATGAGGGTATAGATGTACATTGTCACCGACGATAATATGTACAGAATGACAATGTGTACCATTACATATTGTTGCCTGGAAAATCTAGTTCATACTTCATTTATAACAAAGCACTATTTTCAAGACCCCCCCCCCCCCCCTGTATTAGGTGGTCTTGTTGTCTGTCTCTACCTCATTTCTTCCCACCAGTAGGGAGATGTAATATAGGAAGATATAATATTACATGTATGTAAATGCAATAGAAAGTTTTCCATATTTAAAAGCAAAAGGACTGATATTGATTGATTGTTTATTGTTTAGCACCCAGTCAACAGTTTTTCAGTCATATTTTGGCAGCACTGATATTACAAAATTTGTTAATGTTGATATTAGTATAACGCTTTTTTTAAAAATGCTATATTTACATGTACATGTACGTTTTTGATACAAAAACCATTCATTCTGACGAAAAGGTATACGCTCACAGTCATCATTAAATCTGTTTTTCCACTAGAAGTCCTTTACAAACGATGAACACACTGGTCATGGATTTCACAATTTTTATAAAAAGATTGAGTACTCATTACAATCATGCAGTCAGTATGACGGCTATATTAGAATGTCTGAAGAGAACGATTTTTTAAAAGATATAATGCATTTTTACCAACTTAGCCCCACTTTAGGGCTAAACCCATAGACTATGATTTAACCAAAAAAGCCCCACATTTGAGTCTTTGCCAGAGGCCATGAAATTCACAATTTTGGTAGAGGGTTTAAAGTCCAGAAATGAAGAAGAAGATTGTTAAAGATTGCATTAATTTTAGATGGTTTTGTCCCCGACCATTAGGCCCAAGGGAGAAAGAAAACATGAAACTCGCAAATTTTGTCCCCCTTTACGATGAATGCTCTTTACCAATTTTTGTTGATGCAGTGGTGGAAAAAAATTGAGAATATTTGAAAATTTACGATCGACAGAACGACACACAATCACGAAAAAAGATCGGAATAGGTCACTGGAATGGCTCAAGTAACCTTAACTGAACGTTAATTATTTATATATTTTTAACCCCCCCCCATAAAATGGATAGTACATATAGTTTTACCTTGTTCCGTCATTCCCTCACTCTGCAAATCCTTCATTCCGTCATCATTGACTTTCCTTTCATTACCTCGGCAACAGATGCACACATTCAACTCAAATTTGACATATGAATACATCATAGAAGTATGCAAGTCAAGTTTGAGGTCAAGTTTGAATTTGGTCATGGTCTGATAAATTTTGACAGAGTTATCCCTCTCAAAACGTAGAAAAAATAAGAATTTTTCAGTTTCCGCTCTTTAGCTTTTGTAGGGGTGTATGTATAAGGTTGATATTTTGCTTATGCAGGTATTTTACCAAAACATAAAGGTCAATTTGAATTGTCGTGGTCTTATGATTTTTGAAGAGTTATCCCTCTTGAACTTAGAAAAAATGGGGAAAAAAATAAGTTTCCGCTCTCTTTCCTTTGTAGGGATGTGATTTGCGGTTCACAAAACCGATACTTTAACCACTTGGCTATGATAATATTTGACCAAATTGATCTATGCAAACAATTTCACATAACATTTATATTGCCATCTTGAGACATGAGACACTATGTGACGGTACATATTGTCGTTTTGTATATATTGTCGTCGGCGACGATATGTACCTACCCTCACTGCACATATTGTCGTCCATTGGTACATATTGTCGCCGGCTGAAAAGTTACACATCGCGGGTATGTTAAGGCTACACCCAGAGATATCCTACTTGCCTTTACAGTGTGACGTCATAGTAAGCTGTATGACGTGATCTTTAGAAATAATGATTTCTTAATATCTATATTTAAAGTTTAATTTCAGATCCAAGAAATAAACGGAATCATTCAATAACATAATATAAACTAAATCTTGTCGTTCTTGGGTGGTATAAATATCTAAGTATTTATCACGGGGGTTAAATACCAAACCCATGACGTCATAACTATTGATCAAATATTTGCCGAGTGAAAATGAAATGTGACGAGAAATCATGTAAACAAATATATGAAATGGGAGTTTTAAAGCATATTTATTGAATATTATGTGTGATTCATAAGGAGTTAAAGATTAAGAATCAGGTACGCTGATATATTCTTATCATGTTTTCTTATAATGAACAGACGCAGTGCTTTGAAATCCCGATCAGCCTTTCCTCTGTCGCTCTATAACAACAAAGATGCAAAAGTTCAACACTACGCCGCATACTGTGAAACATAATTTTTGTTTGTATCGAAAGCTTGTATTCTTAAGTACTTGGAAAGTGCTGCTAGAATCGTGTGGTTAACATAAATTGATGCCAATTCCTTGATCGTATGTGTAAAATGTAAAAATTTTGGTAAGGTTTCACGCAAAACTTTGGAATAATTTTTTCTGTGTTTGGAGAGTAGGATTCTAGCAGCACTTTTCATGGTCCAGTGATGTTTTTACATAATTATTTTCACAAAAAGAAATGAATTATCCCCGGGGTAGTGTTGAACTTTTCACTTTTTCATTAAGGTAATTTTTCTATTTATAGACATCACGTGATGACGTCGTAGTGGAGTGCTTCTTTAGCCTCTGACTCAATGACGTCTATACAATGGATAATAATAGTAAATGTTTTATCTATGGCTTTTCCGATTTATTAATGTTACATTTAACGAAAAAAGTCTAAATTCGCCGAAATATGATCTGTGTACTGCCTTAACATACCCGCGATGTACATATTGTCGCTGGCGACATTATGTGCCTCATCCTCACTGTACATATTGTCGCCCCACATACATTGTTGCTTAAAGATTTCTTTTGTTGTTTTTTAGTAGTTTTGTGAATGTAATTGGTGTGTGAACCACACCGACGTGTCTCATGCTACTCCATGCAGCGTGATTGTGATGGTTCATTTTGTCGTCCTGTTCATATTGTCGCCGGCGTGACATTGTGTACATACACATTTACCCTAACTACGCATATTGTCGTCCATCAAAACACGTCGCATGACAATGCACGGCAATGATCTATATACATATAAATATGACCAGAGAAACCAAAAACTTCAAAAATGGTCATATACACTTAATTTGATCGCCGAAATATGGTTGAAATATTACCGACTCGGCGTTAAACAATAATAATCAATCAATCAATCCATATAAATATGACTAATCATTGCTTTGCCGTTTTTGATAAGAGTAATTTCCCCCATATATTTTTAAGTAAAACTAATCGCCCACTGTGGTTCTACCCTACTCCTGGCCATGGGGTCATGATGTGAACAAAATTGATTTTGTTTTTGTTTGTTTCTTTGTTGTTATAATGTCACTCTCGAGAATTTTTTCATTCGTAAGTAGACGTCACCACTTGCCGGTGGAGGGCTTCAAATTTAGACCTATACTTGGCACTCAGGGTCATTAAGCAGAGAGGGATCTTTTTCAAGCCAGCACCGCAAAACTGAACTAACGCTATATATGAAACTTTCACATAAGTATCATCTCTTCTGACCCAGTACTTCTTGAAAAAAATGAAAGATTTTTTTTCTTCTAAATATTCTATGAAAAACTTTGATCACCTACTGTAGCCACAACCTTCCCCCGAGGGACATGATCTGAATAAACCTGAATTTACACTTCATGATGAAACTTTCACATAAGTTTCAACTTTTCTGACACAGTGGTTCTTGAGAAAATTTTAAAAGATGTCAAAATTTTTACTAATTCTTAACTAGTATTCTTGAAAGAGGGCATGACCCTTCATTTGAACAAACTTGAATTCCCTTTATCCACGGATGCTTTGTGGCAAGTTTGCTTGAAATTGGCCCAATAGTTCTTGAGAAGAAGCTGAAATCGTGAAAAGTTTACAGACAGAGGGACGGTCAGACAGAATGTGATCAGAAAAGCTGACTTGAATTCCAGTTCAGGTGGTCTCAACCCCTACACCAATTATATCGGCACATGATTGTATTTAAGAATAACCCAAAAAAATAATTTCCAAATAATCATTACTACTGAACAAAAAAACTAATACATGTATTTAATCTCCAAGTACATACTACAAGAAAAAGGGAAAGGCCAAATTATCAGATATTTTAAGAATAACGGTATTTTGACATATCATAGTGGTGTACATCAATCCTGGACACAATTTTCTTACCAAAAAATTTTCTCCCTACAGTATTGCGAGGAATGCTGTCTGTCTCCCTTCGAGCTTTTGTGTGTGTGTTTGTCAATCTCTCTTTCTTTTCTCAAGTAAATATTCGTCAAAACAATATATCGACGACAATATATACCGACATTGACTGTACGTATTGTCGCCGACGACAATATGTGCTGGTGCTTGACTGTACATTTTGTCGTCCATTATGCAGGAGAAAAATAAGGCTCGTCTCGGTACATATTGTCGCCGGCGACAATAAGTACCGATGGACGACAATATGTGCAGTGAGGGTAGGTACATATTGTCGCCGACGACAATATGTACAAAACGACAATATGTACCGCCACAGACACTATGAAGTCAGAACCGTCCCTTCATTCTCCATCTTGTGTATCACCACAAGACAAGATAAAATCAATAGTTTATTTTTATCCAAAAAACAATATATAGAAAACATCACCACTTGCATGAAATAAAAATCATGTATAACATTAGTGATAGAAGATCAACATGTACAAGAGCATGGAAATATTAACAATGCAAGCAAAGATAACAAAAGACAGAAATAATTAATATAAATGGAAAATTACACAGTGTCTAAGAAAATGATATGATCTGTAAGCAGTTACATTGAATAAGAAATTAATTACATCACCATATTTACCATTGGATATTTTAGCTGAATAGAAAATCTGATGATTGTCGAATGTTTTTGCTTCAGAAAAAAATTTATTATTAGGCCACATAAAAGATTCTCATCCTAATTTGCTTAAAAGTTTGGTGAATGGCGTATTTTATTTTTTATTATCTTTTTTGTAAACATCTACATATCGATCTTATACAAAATCTCCCCTTTTAAAATGCAAGAATGGAATAGATTTGAATGCTTATTCTTTAAAATGATACAGAAGATTCTCTTTATTGAAAATATTTATCACATTGTAATAATAATTTTAGAACCTTTGTACACGTCATACTTTACTGCTTGTATGGATTTTCTTGGCACGGATCCAGATACTTTGTATTGCTTATTGCTGTTGCTTAACATGTTATTCACAATTTCTCACTGGCCTTTTTCTATCAATAAAATGTTTTGTTTGCCTAACAAATACTTGCTTTTTCTCTGAAAATATCACAAATTCTAAAATGAATGTATATACATCTTGAATCTGGAATAGCTATAATAATACATGTACGAAAATGCAGTAGAAAGTTTTTCATATCCAATTTCAAAGCGAAGTTTATATCTACACTAAAGTTGGTTGGTTGTTTATTGTTTAGTATTGTTAAGCATAAATAGGACAGTTTGTTAATCATATTTCAGCAGCACTGATATTGCAAAAATTGTCACTGTTGATATTGGTATATTCTTAAAAATGGGCCTCCATTTACATGTACGTTATTGATATAAAGTCAATTCTTTTTTTTTTTTTTTTTTTTTTTTTTTTTTTTTTGGCTAAAAGGTGTCCACTCATAGGCATCACACAATATGTTTTACAAATGAAGAACACAGTGGTCATGAATTTCACAATTTTGGTAAAAGGTTGAGTACTCATTACAATCAGGCAATCAGTTTGACTGTTAGGTAAACATGTGTAAAGAAAAATATTTGTATTCCAGATAAATTGCATTTTTGTAAACTAAGCCGTACTTTGGCGTCTTAACACTGAACCCAGAGACTATGATTTGACCATAAAAGCCCAACTTTGGATTCTGAGCCCTGGACCCAGAGGTCATGATTTTTACAATTTGGTAGAGGGTTCATTTGCTTATCATAACCATGCTAATAATTTAGCAGCATGATGTCCAGGAATAAGAAGAAGATTGTCCAAGATTGCAGAAATTTTTTTTGGATGGTTTTTTCACCACCCCTTAGGCCCCTGGGAGGCAGAGACCAAAACATTCACAATTTGTGCCCCTTTTACAATGCTTGCTCTATACCAATTTTTTGAGTAGTATTTGTTCAGTGATGGAAAAAAAATATTTGAAAGTTTACGATCCATACGATAAAAACGATGCACAATGACACAAAAATAAAAGATAAAATAAATAAGTCGCAATATGTCACCTAGGTGACACAGGTAACCTAAATTAATGTTTAATATTTAAATATTTTTCAACTATTAACAACAAAAAATATCTATGACAGACATTCAAGAAAGATGGGCGTTGATACATGAGACACTATGAACCGTTCTTTATTTCTCCGTCTTGTACATTATCGTAAGACAAGTTAAAATGAACTATCTGTTTTAAAAAGGAAACTTAGAAACAACTTTACTTACATAAAATAACGTACGATATCGGTGATACATCAACATGTACTAGAGCATACAAATATTAGCAATGTAACCAATTGAAAATAGAAGATAGAAATAATAAATAACAATCAATGGATGATTACACAGGTCCTTCTAGAAAATGAATTATGATCTGGAAACAGTTACACTGACATAGAAATAAATTACATCATCTCATACATGAGGTGTGTTCATTTTTATCATTGTCGCTTCCTGAATCTTGTGATATGGTTTTTGTTGTAACGAATTTTGATAAGCCTCTAAAGACGCTAAGACGTCTCCACAGATTTGCTGGCAAATTCCAATTATTTGCCATGATATATCTCTTAGATAATTGAGAATAAAAACTCCGTCATCACAGAACATCAGAGTCTGTAGATCCTGCAGAGATTGCCGAGATCTGACTGAGTCACCACGTCTGTAGTAATTCAGTATTAACAACATGTGTAACATCACTACAGGTGGGATATATACTATAAAAATGCCATTCTTCTTACTTATATTCTGCTCTAAAACTAGTTCATCAATGTAATTGTACACACATTGTAACCTAATACATGTTACTTGAGTTCTGAATTTGTTACCTAAAGATATCCCAAACATGTAGTGTCTGTACACATCTTCATTAACTGCAGCAGTATGTATATTATAAGCCAATTGTATTCTACTCTGCTGTATATAAACAATTGAGTGAATGTTCATATCTACATGTTCTGTACAAGTACATAGCAAGGTGCAGAATGTCTGACACGGTTCCTAACGAACATGACAGTTTTAGCAATACAAATACTATAGTAGATGCTTTGTAATATAACTTATTATGATTTTGATTCGGACATATAAATCTCTGTATCAAGTTGGTAATGCCCCGTAACACCACTTATGTCATATTCTGTGATACAGCAACTTTATATTGTGTCAACCTTTCCCTCATAACACTTTCTATTTGTTTCATGAAAGTGTAGAACTCCTCAACACAAAAAAATACTTCCGTCAGAGTCAAATTCATTTAAAAAGCTACTATCTAACTCATTGCTAGATATGATACTGCTCTTCTCTGTACATCACTGTACAGAGGCGACAGTCTGCAGAACAGCAATGTTCTGTTTAATATGGCTTTACTGAGGTAAGGTCTCAAGGTTTGACTTAAAAAGAAACATGATATCCCCTTACAAAACAAATCATACAGGTTACTGAACAATGAGATTTGGACACAACCAATGACTCTCAGTCGAAACATATAGTTCTGAGGAATAAAAAAAGGTTTGGACGTTCTCCAATGTGTACCCAGTGTATCAAAAGTTTAAAGCATTCCCCAAAACAAGGCAACAAGTTATCTGGTGTCCAAGTCAAAAAATTTTTATTCTGAATTACCCAAAATAGAATTGTTTTTATGAAATATGAAGAAAGAACTGGTGTACTGTTCTGAAAATTAATTACTTCTTTAAGAAAACTTTTAAAGAGACCATAACATAAAAACTGACAGTGATTCATTGAATAACAAATTTGTTGTTCCGCTTGTGAGAATGAGATTCTCCATTCTTCTCCATTTTCAGGTGTGCTACCGATGGCAACAACATGGAATCCTTCGCTTAATATATCCGATACAACATTTTCGTGGCCAAGATTGTTGTCGACATCTTTGTATCCATGGTAGACTGTCTGTCGGCCATTGCTGTGACTGTAAACAATATGCATTGTCTAATTCTTTTTCTTGTTGTAGGATAACCGTAGAACAAGGTCCATGAGGGAAAGGAAAGGCCCAGCCGTGGAATAAACGCAAATGGTTCTCTCGAAATAATATACTTGATATATAAACTTCGTTATTTCTCATTATACAGGAGGATCTGATTTGTTGACTAGTTGATGGAGTCATTAGATTAAGTATGGCAATCCTGGTCGTAAGTCCTCACACTCCATCAGAATCATGGTGAGCTGTGGGACACGGTAGAAACTGATCTGTGAGAGATAACAAATAACCTTCTGGTATGTTTACCAATGCATGTAATCTATATCTGAAGTAGGTAGTCTGAATCCCTCACGCCTACTCCCACTCGTCATTCTGTCCAATCCCCGCATGATGTACACAGATTTATTGACCATCTCCTCAGTGTCCATCTTTTCCCTCCTGAACTTTACTTCTGCATAGGACACCCTACTTCACGACACAGTCCTACGTAAATTGCTTCTGAGAATCGAGGTATGTGATGCATTCCGATGCATCGTGATATAGTTGAATAACAGAAATCTGAAACGCAAACAGTCCTTTATCTTTAGTTTACATTTTAATACGTATCCAATTGTATCAATGTTTAGGGACTATTTTAGAAGGTATTTCAATTAGTTGAATAGCAGAAATCTGAAACGCAAACATTCTTTTATCTCTGGTTGTTAATACATGTTAAATAAAATATCAATTTTTACTGAATATTTGTAAAGGTTTTTTTTTTATTAACTGAGGCCACTATAAGTAATAAATGTCAATCTGAGAAGGACTTATTAGGATAAATGTACACATTATATGTTTATACGTCTTCCCAGACATTATTAAAATCGTTCTCTATAAATAAATTCTGTAGCCCTTGCTGTTCTTTAAGAGTAATATCCTTTTGACGGCAGTTACGTAATAAACAGTATATAAAAACCGGGTTCAAATAGCCAAGGGTGATTTCCTTGCAAATTTAAATTGACGCCATGCTTATTTAAAAAAGTACAGATTTACATGTTTTAAATTTCTTTTTAAAATACATACACTTTTGGCAGTGCGGAATTTATTTTAAAAATGATAGCATTTGTCCACAAATTTTATGGAAAACCCTCGTACATTAAAGATTGCATAATCGATATTTTGCGAATAATTAAAAAAACAGCATATTGCATAATCAAAAAAAAAAAAACAAACCTTTTTGATAACAAGTATGCTTATCTTTTTTTTTTTTTTTTTGAATCTCGATCCCTTATGTAACATACTAAACTACGCTAAGCAACTACAATCTATTCAAACATAATGTTACATTGATGTATTACGTACACTCTATCAAGAGAGAATATTACGCAAGAATACTGTGTCTTTTTCTTCCAATAACCGAAAAATGCACATAAATACATTAGAGCTGTTTTTACAACTTTTCATAAGCGTACTGAAACGTAAATTAAACAATAATTGAAATGTGATTATTACGTTAAAAAATCGTAAGAGCCGTTCTCATGACTTTTCATTTCTACACCGTAGTGAACTTAAACGTTATCATTTAGAAAAAATACCTATCGACTCTAGAATATCCGTATTAATGCGTTTAATTATGAAAAGTTTATATTGAATATATAGTGAAATGAAAATATATTACACATTGTAAAAAGATTTTTTTTCTTTTTAAAACCCAGTTGATTACGTTGCGGTTGTCATTCAGGAAAACATCCTTAGCTATATATGAACCCGGAATTTTATATACGAATATCTGAAAAGTGTATTTGGATATAAAATAGACAAACCTGTATGATGAAATATCTGTCTCTGATAGAAATTCTCTTCCCGCGTGACTTAAGATTTGTAAATAAGAAATTATACATTTCCGCTTGAAAGAACAGTCAATTTCCTTATCATGGTAGAAAATTTGTAAATAATGTTTAGGTCCTATTAACATCAAACCTACAACGAACCTACAAGGGATAACTTAATAGGCAAAAAACCTGAAATGGCGTGAGGCAATCATTTGTATTCTTTTATTAAGTACTGTATAAATATGAACTATTTAGACATCGCTGATGTATCGTCTTGCTATGATGTAACAAGTCGTTTAACCCCCCACCCCCACCCCCACCCCCCCCCCCCCCCCCCACACACACACAATCATGCGAAGCGTGCGAAACGGACACAGGGGTTAAAGACTGTGTTAAAGTGGGATCTTCTTTACTTTATTTCATCGACTTCTGACCAGAAACACTAGTTATCATATAACCTTGATGACAAATATAATGAGAATATATTGATATCTGAAGTTTTAAGCCAAGTACTTTTTACAACACAAACGGGGACCTCATTGACATTCCTACACCAGTACTTGATTTATTGTATCTTAACGGGGACTTTAAAAAAAAAATTCTTCTGTGTCTTTTATTCACTAAATACAACCGTTCTCATCAGTGATTAGGGTCGCTGTCTCAATAGGCACTTGAATGTTTTATAATTTAAAGTGTATATATATCTAACACAGGAGTGGAACGCTTATCAGTCGTGGACATGTGCGTTTGAATCATCACTACACAATTCAGGGGACATTGTGTGTATAAATGATCAAAATATAATAAAGGATATCTGTGTATAAATCATTAAATTTTACATTTGCAAAACAGCGGGAACATTTATGTATTCATTATTATATTAAACTAGAGGTCATATGGATAAAGAATATTAATAAGCCATAGGGACATTAGTGGATGAAATATGGAGATAACGAACAGAAATAAAGCTCAGAAGTCTTTTATATTCAATTCAAATTGGGAGGGGAGCAAGCACAGACCTCTAGAGGCATCAGAGGTGGGATCAGGTGCCATGGAGGAGTAAGCATCCCCTTGTCAGCCGGTCACATCCGTCGCGTGCTCCTTGTCATAATCGGGCAAATGGAAAGATCCGTAGATAATTAAGTGTATAAATGATAGCATATCAATTAGTATGAAAAACGTCGGTCAGCATGCGACTTAATAATAGATAGTAATTGCTGACAAAAGGGTCGTATCGACTATAGAATTTTTGGAATGTTGACTTCAAAAGAGACTGTTGATATCCTTGTTTCAACAACTTGTTTTTCAATAGCTTGCCTCCTAAAAATTGTTCCTACATAGGGCATGTGCTTGTGTATCAATGAACTGGGAGACATAAACTACATATGAAGGTTATAAGGGAATATCGCTACATAAATAAGGGAAGGTAACGATAGAAAAGTTTATAACATCACGTTTATTATAAAATTTTGTTGTTAAGTTACCATTTATGTCTTAACAGTTACAATAACAACCATCTAAGTTACAATAATGTAACATATCACATGATTAACAACCAGCATTCAATTTAAGGACAGATGATACAAACTTTTATCAAAAGTTTTGAATTAACTACTTAAATCATGTTTATATAAGTAAAATAAATAAGTTTTTCCTCATAGATTTTAATTGTTTATTGAAAATTTCACAATAGCAGGATTCAAAGTGACAAAAAGTTGTATAGATTAATAAGGATGGTTGCAGAAAGGTTATATTTTGAACATCATAGAGAGTATACAATTTCTTAATATTTTAGAAAAAAGAAAGTACGTTATGTACCACAATCGGCCCTGTCCCCAAATTTGAGGAAGATTTCTTTGAAACATGTCGAAGATGTCCTCTTTTTAATTCAGCTTAACTTTTGTAATTATCTCAAATCAATTTTCCGACAAAGCTATCTAAATATGGATAGTGACTTTGGAAAATAACACTATGACCTTATGACGTCAACCTAGAGACTCTAAGCAAATGCGAAGGTTGTTGGAAAGTTAGTTACATTACTTTCAAGAATTATTAAAAAAGAACACATTTTCTTATATAAAAATATTTATTTTGTTGATGTATGAAGTTTCATTCCATTCGATTTAACAGAAATCAATTTACTTAATTTTAAAACCAACATGTTTAGTAACCCCGGAGCTACATTATAACGTCAAAAAAACATTGCGTCATGGTGTTTTTAAAAAAAAAAAAACTCCCTTTACATTTCACACAGTTTGGTCCAATAGCCAATTATTAAAAACGTTTCTCTATCAAATTTAATTTATTTTGCTAACAATCGTACCACTAGCTTAATTCAATTTTGTTCATCCATTTTTTTTTTATTTTACAGCGTACCTGTGTACCGTTTACAAGATCTGCAACTGTGAAGCGCCTTTCTCTTTCCATGATTTTACCAACTCAACGTTTCTGTTCAGATTTCTTCAGACAATCCATTTTCTCACAGACCGCCCTTGTCTGATACAGAGTTTTAATCATTCGAATACAGCCTCTATCATTTATACACATATGCACAAATTGCTTTTGACATTTGCTCCCTACAATATTTTCAGAGTTTATTCGGAAGATTTCCAGAGTACAACACAAAATTTTGTTATACCTTTAAAAATTGGTTTCTATTTAAATCTATAAAAATTCCCAATGTTGTACTGAGCGGTCATAAAAAATCGATGTTTGGCCGCGGAGTAAGATATTTGACCTGTCGATGAGAAATTGTACCGCTTAAGTCAAAATTTTGGGCGGGATCAACTAAATCTCGTTTGCATTCGTTGGTGTTCGACAGTGAAGAAATTGACCAATTTTAACCGCAGTGTGGTTTAAGTAAATTTACATCATGGAAGCCAGCAAAAGATACAAAGGTATGACAAAACATTTATTGACTATGACAATGTTCTCGGACACAAACCGTTTTTGTCGACCCATCGGTCGGTTTAATAACGGCTGGAGACAAACAGTTTAGTTTTTGGGTCCGACAATATACGTACAAATGAAAGATTAATTCATATGATTTTAAAACGAGAGAGAGATGCGTAACTTATATTTAATAGTACGTTTATTATAAGTATTCGATTATTCTTATTCAAGCAAGAGTTTGATTTTTAAAGGTTAGACTATTTTTATGCGAATTACATGTACTTGGTTTGTTTTTAAGATTGCATTAAAATAGTGTTTTGACAATATTTTATAGAATGTCAGATTTCCTATAAAATCTTATGAGAAAGCATTAAAAATATTTTCGAAAAGTATTTGAAATTTTAATTATTAGATAACATTGAAAGGGTCAATTCCCCAGCCCATCTTTTCCAACGAGTCTCTGCGTCATTCACGAATTTATTTAAACAAAATGTGTTTAAATCGTTTCTGTCTTGTCATCTGAAAAAGTCCTCCCCCCCCCCCAAAAAAAATGAAAAAGCACTGTCATTCGAATAATAATTTTATATGTCTCAAATCACCCCCCCCCCCCTTTACAATCTGGTAGAGATGCATCACTTCACTCGGATGTTGGCATAGGCAACTTTCTATCGCATTTTCTTTAGCAACTTATTGAGGCTTTTTTCACCAACTTAGAATTACTTTTCCAAAAATAAATAAATAAATAATAAATATATAAAATAAATATAAACATGTATAAACATTTACTTTCTTTGAAGATCACTTTTACGATCTTTTTTTAAATACGAACATATAATTATAGATAAATACTGTTGCTTGAAGTTTTGACTTTATGCCTGAAGTTTCACTCAATATGAGAGCCTATCTTTAAGTAAGTATTATAAGCCTTCGATACCAGACCTATGGAGAGAAAGATCATATAGGCATTTTTTTTTGCCTGCTTTACAATCCATTTCAGGTAGAGCGCTCGCTCCGTGATCGGAAGGTCGTGTGCGCGACCGACCTAAGTCGATAAAAAAAAACACAAAATAGGTAGCAACTGTTCCTTCGTCAAGCGCTCGGCACTTTGAGTGAAAGTTGCGGGTATTTTGGATGATATCTTAAAAACCGAGGCCCCGTGTCACAGTAGGTTCAAACTTGTTTTCACATTTTTTTTTTCACAACCAATTTCCCCAACCCCTAATACACTAAATTCCTAAACGGGGGGAGGGGGGGGGGGAGTCTTTCAATGAACATTTTCAAAGTTTGGGAAAAAAAGTGGGAAGGGGCCCTGAGTCCCTGATTCTTCGTGCCTTATAAATAACTTGTTTTCAGAGTTGTCCACAGTACTTATATCAAATTGTGTGATACACATACACCGCCGTAATGGTGTGAAATAATTTAGTGACAGGTAACCTTGCTGAAAAGTGAACCCCTCATCCAATACCGCTTTTTATTTATTTATTTATTATTATTTTTTTTGTCCGAAATTTTTTTTTGACCTTTCTGTCGCTTTCTCATTTCAGTCTTCTTTAAACTTCACTGATCCTCGAGAGATTAGAAATTTCAACTCTGGTATATCTGGAATGATCTTAAGTAGAATATACGGGTAAAAAATAAATTTTACTAGGTGAAATATGAGCCCTCCAAAAGATTGGGAATTTATCCCCCCCTTCCAAAAACCATGTGTTGTAAGGGGACCTATTGTGACGTCATCTTTGAATTTATTGCGTAATTTATTTACATTCATGCAGACATCAACTACCCTAGGCAGTTTCAGTTCTTAGCAAAATAAAATAAAGGCTAGGATTTAAGCATTTTCTTTCCTGCAATAATACTTTTAGTGATTTCATTTGTCAGCTGAACATTTTTATTTTATTGCTTCAGTATATTAAATTGATCTCTTCCCTTCTTGCTGGCAACATTTATCAAGTGTAAGGCTTATTTGTATAAAATAACATCGCAATTTGTCATTTCTTTAAAACCTTCTTTTTTTTTTAGTTTTTAGCTATTTTCATAAAAAATATATTTGTATGAGGAATATAAATATGGTCAATCAATGATAAATTTATTTTTTAACATTATTACACGAAATACACCATTATTATTATTCCTAGATAAGAATTCGCCTCTCGGCTAACTTGGTATCCGCCACGAGAAATAGTCATGAAATGTCAAAATTAACATACTGCACATTCCTCGAGCAAATTCTTACCATTATTTTTGCTTGTCTTTTATCAAATTATTTTCAAATATATATGTTTTATTTTGCTCGAGGGGTGTGCAATACTTCAATTTTGGGAATTTGTTGTAAAAATAGTGGAAAAAATAGCAATTTCCGGAAAGAACGGATGTTTAAATACCTCTAATCAACGTACTTGCGAAATTTTGTTATGCATATATCAAGACTACCAATCTTCTTCTACATGTACATAGTAGTTATATTTTTGCAAAATACGAAAAATTGTGGGCCTTCGAATAATACGTAACGTACTTAGTTTTTTTACTTTTCTAATCATTTACAGTCAAAATAGGTCCAAAAATATATACCAATCCAGGCATCCATTTTTTTGTTTGTAGCATCTGTCCTTAAGGGTAAAAACAAATGTATTTAATTTTAGGGATACGTGTAAATGCTTTCCATTGCAACCGAATCAAAAGTTGACTTCATTTTCTAATTCTAAAAAATCAGTATTAGATAAAATCAAACCGACAAATGACTAGACTGTATGTATGAAAATAATCATAAATTCCCTAATGAGGATCGAACCAAAGGATATCGACTCCTCGTCGTTATAGACAGGTAGCGTACACCACTACGCTATCATCGTTACCTACTGTTACTGGGTTTTGAAACGACAATGAAGCACAGCATTTACTCAATGAGATTTATTTTTGAAAAAAAAGGTTTTTATGGCCTGAGTCTTCTTTCCATTTTTTACAAATGTTCATTCCTTTCTTTGAGTTAAATTGTACTCTAATAACGTTTTAAAATCGTGGAGCGATGACCCAGATAGCATTTTCTTGGATAAAGGTGAGTAAAAAATGTAGTTGTTTGTTCTATATAACTCATCTAGCCGTATTTCAATTCATATTTTAGCAAATCAAAACACAACATCGAAAAAATATGTTCCTCAATAGTAGATCAATAGAATGCTAAAATTCCATGTGTCGCTATATGATACTTTCACTTTTCAAGCGCGGCCAGATTCCTACCGGATCCAAATCAAGAGCTCCCTCGTTCTTTATGATTGCGTTTGTCAGTTACGGAGGAATACTGCACGAAATTTTGAGTGCGCTAATTTATGTACATTGACGGTATTTCCTGCGAATATTTACACACATTGTACTCAGAACATTTTTTGAATAATGTTTTACTCGATCGAGAGAGAGAGAGAGCATTTTCTCTCATGGTAAGTCTCGCTGATTTTTGTTTCTAATTGCACTATTCGTAATCTTCGCAGTCTTACTGATGAATTTTCAAATTTAGAGTTTTATTGAAGCTGGATCATTGAAGATTAAAAAATGACAATCAAGCGTTCAAAACTATTGATTTTTCTTTTAGTATACACGCAATTTCATAGAATCGTCAACACGCAAGCCAATCGATTGATCATCGTCATGAAACCAAAAAATTAGACAGTTATTCCTTATATTTACAAGCTCTTGATTCCGGAAACTCACGTGCTACAAGCCCCGCTTCTGTCTTTATTTTTCCCGCCCTGCACGTGATTATTTTTTAACCACGCCTATTGATGAACCAGTAGATTAATGTAGAAATAAAGTACGCAGGTGTGTTAAGGCAGTACCCAGATCAAATTTCGGCGAATTTAGACTTTTTTTTGTAAAATGTAACATTGCTTAATCGGAAAAGCCATGAATAAAACATTTACTATTATTATCAATTGTATAGACGTCATTGAGTCTTAGGCTAAAAGAAGCACTCCACAACGACGTCATCACGTGACGTCTATAAATAGAAAAATTGCCTAAATTAAAAAGTGAAAAGTTCTACACTACCACGGAGATAATTTATTTCTTTGAGTGAAAAGGATTATGTAAAAACATCACTGGGTCATGAAAAGTGCTGCTAGAATCCTACTCTCCCGACACAGAAAAAAATATTTCAACGTTTCGCATGAAACCCTACCAATTTTTTTATATTTTATAAATACGATCAAGGAATTGTTATTAATTCATGTTAACAACACGATTCTAGCAGCACTTTCCAAGTACTTTTGAATACAAGCTTTCGATACAAACAAAAATTATGTTTCAAAGTTTGCGGCGTAGTGTTGAACTTTTGCATCTTTGTTGTTATAGAACGACAGAGGAAAGGCTGATCGGGATTTCAAAGCACTGCCTGTGTTCGTTATAAGAAAACATGATAAGAATATATCAGCGTACCTGATTCTTAATCTTTCATTCCTTATGAATCACGCATAACATTCACGGTATACGATTTAAAACTCCCATTTCATATATTTGTTTACATGAATTCTCGTCACCTTTAATTTCACTCGGCAAATATTTGATCAATAGCTATGACGTCATGGGTTTGGTATTTAACCCCCGTGCTAAATATTTAGCTATTTATACCACCCAAAAACGACAAAATTTAGTTTATATTATGTTTTGAATGATTCCATTCATTTCTTGGACCTGAAAATAAACTTTAAATATAGATATTAAGAAATCATTATTTCTAAAGTTCACGTCATACAGCTTACTATGACGTCATATTGTAAAGGCGAGTAGGATATTTCTGGGTGTTGCCTTAACATACCCGCGTATTTTTACTATTTGTAGTTTTATCTCGAACAAAGAAATGGAAATATTTACAAAACTACAAGTAAACATTCCTTAAGCGGGGCCACAATATATGCAGTGAGGGTAGGAACATGTTGGCGATGAAAAAATGTACATGTATAGGGCTTTTCAGCCGCCGAGAATATTTGTCAATGGACGGTAATGTATTCAGTGACGTTAGATGCATATTTTCACCGACGACAACATGTACAATATGAATCGTCATAAGGGACAAATTCATACTAAATTCAAACCAAAGCGCTATTTTCAAGAAAGTCCCTCCCACCCACCCCCGGTATTAAAGGGGCTTGTCTGTCTCTACCTCATGTTTTTACCACCAGTAAGGAGATGTATGTACAAATGTTATGACATTTAAGAGTCAGACGACCCACTGGTTCACCGTTAAAGTGCTTCAAAAATAAATGTTTATTCATGTTGAATCTGGAAATTCTATAAAATTACATGTGCGAAAATGCAATAGAAAGTTGTCCATCTCCAATATCAAAAGGATATTGATTGATTGTACTGATATTGATTGATTGATTGATTGTTGTTAAGCACCGAGTCACCATTTTTTCGGTCATATTTCGGCAGCACTATTATTGCAAAAAATGTCATTATTGATATTACTATAATTCTTAAAAATTGTTCTCCATTTACATGTACATTATTGATACAAAATCAGTTCTTTTTGGTAAAAAAGGGTATCCACTCATAGTCATCCCAATTTTTTTTTTTTCACGAGAAGTCCTTTACAAATGAAGAACACAGTGGTCATGAATTACACAATTTTGGTAAAAAGTCGAGTACAAATTACAATCATGTAATCAGTTTGACTGCTAGATAAACATGTGTAGAGAAGAAGATTTTATTAAAGATATAATGCATATTTTCCAACTAAGCCCCACTTCGGGGCCTGAACGCTAATCTCTGAGACTATGATTTGAACAAAGAAAGTCAAACATTGGAGTCTTAGCCTTGGGGCCCGTTTTACAAAAGAACTTACGACTAAGACCAAAAACTTAAGTTGATTGTAAAACTTTGCAAAATTAATTATTCTTTTTAAAAGTGGTAGCATATAAATATCTTATTCAATTTATTTTAAAAATATTAAAACCATTTTTAAATTAATGTAAAAGAGAAAGTAATGAGAAGAATCAAATTTTGGTCTTAGTGGTAAGTTCTTTTGTAAAACGGGCTCCTGGACCCAGAGGCCACGAATTTTACAATTTTGGTATAGGGTTCATTTGCTTATCATAACCATGCTAACAATTTGACTGCATGATGTCCAGGAATAAAGAAGATGTCTTAGATTGCATAAATTTTTGATGGATGGTTTTTCCCCGCCCCACAGGTCTCAAGGAGACAGAAACCCCCCCCCCAAAAATCAAAATTTTTGTCTCCTTTTACCATGAATGCTCTATACTGATTTTTGTTGATACTAGTATTGGTTCAGTAATTGAAAAAAAAAAAAAACTTGAAAATATTCAAAAGTTTACAATCCATGTACGATAAATCGACGCACGATGACAACAAATAGAAAGATTAAATTTTTTTTTAAAAAAGTCGCAATATGCCACCTAAGTGACACAGGTAATCTAAAATTAACGTTAAATATTTTTCAACTATAAACGATAAAAATATCTTTTACAGACATTTAAGAAAGTTTTGCATTGAAGCATGATACACTAGAACTGTCCATTCATTCTCCGCCTTGTGCATCATCATAAGACAAGTTAAAATCAACATTTTATTTAAAAACAAAATTAAACTTAGAAACATTCAATCTTACATGAAATAACATGTACAATATCGATCAACATAGATCAACATGTACCAGAGCATGCAAATATTAGCAATGTAACCAACTAAAAATAGAAGATACAATAATGAATATCAATTAATGGATGATTACACAGTTCCTTCTAGAAAATTAAAAATGATCTGTAAACAGTTACACTGACATAGAAATAAATTACATCATCTCATGTTGAGGTGTGTTCATTCTTATAATTGTCGCTTCCTGAATCTTGTGATATGGTCCTTGCTGTAATGATTGGTGATAAGCCTCTAGAGACCCAAAGTCATCTCCGCAGATTTGTTGGCAAATTCCAAATATTTGCCAAGAAATATCCTTTAACTCAGTGGGGATATAAAACCAATTATCACAGAACAGCAGAGTCTGAAGATCCCGGAGATATTGCCGAGATCGGATTACGTCACCTAGTCTGTGATAACTTAGTATTAACAACATGTGTAACAGTATTAGAGGTGGGATAAGTAATTTAAGCATGCCATTCTTCTTACTTATCTCCTGCTCTAATTCCAGTTCATCAACGTAAGTGAACTCCCATTGTAACCTAATACATGCTGTTCGAGTTCTTAATTTGTTACCCAAAGACATCCCAAACAAGTAGTGTCTATAGATATCTACATTTACTTCAGCAGTATGTATATCAAATGGCAATGGTATTCTACTCTGTGCTGTATGTAAACAATTGAGTGAATGTTCATATCTACGTGTTCTATATAAGTACATAGCAAGATACAGAATGTCGGATACGAAATAAATGAACATGACAGTTTTAGCAAAACATATACTTTAGTAGCTGCTATGTAATACACCTTATTACAATAATTTTTATTGGGAGTTATTCCTTTCTGTATCAAGATGGTAGAGTCCCGTAACAAATTTGATGTCATCCTTTGTAATACAGCGATCTTATATTTTGTTAACCTTCCCCTCATAACACTCTCTATTTGTTTCATGAAAACGTAGAACTCCTCAATATAAAAAATACACCCGTTCAAGTCCAACTCTGTAAAAAACTATAATCTAACGCAGTGCTAGATTTGATACTGCTCTCCTCTGTACAGACTGTCGATGTTCTGTTTAATATGGGTTTGCTGAGGTAAGGTCTCAAGGTTTGACTTAAAAGCAGACATGATATCCCTTTACAATACAAATCATACAACTTACTGAACAGTGAAGTTTGGACACAACCAATGACTTTCAGTCGAAACATATTGTTCTGAGGAATAAAAAAGTTTGGACATTCTCCAATGTGTGCCCAGTATATCAAAAGTTTAAAGCATTCCCAGAAACAAGGCAACAAGTTATCTGGTGTCCAAGTCAGAAACTTCTTATTCTGAATTACCCAAAATAGAGTTGTTTTTACGAAATATGAAGACAGAACGGATGTATTGTTCTGAAAATTAATTACTTCTTTATAAAAATTTTTAAAGAGACCATAACATAAAAACTGACAGTGATTCATTGAATAAATACTTTTTTGTTCTGCTTGCGAGAATGATATTCTCCATTCTTCTCCATTTTCAGGTGTGCTACCAATGGAAACAACATGGAATCCTCCGCTTAATATATCTAACACAACATTTTCGGATGGCCAATCTTGTTGTCGACATCTCTGTATCCATGGTAGAGCGCCTGGCGGCCATTGCTGTGACTGCAAACAGTATGCTTTGTCTATTTCTGTTTCGACTTGTAGTATAATTGTAGAACAAGGACCATGAGGCAAAGGAGAGAAAATAGTGTTGTACTTGGTTAATCGCAAATGGTTCTCGCGAAATAAGACACTAGATACATAAACTTCGTTATTGCTCATTATACAGGAGGATCTGATTAGTGGATCTGTTGATGGAGTCATAAGATTAAGTATGGTAAATCCTGGTGGTAAGTCGTCACAATCCATTAGAATCACGGTGTGTTGTGGGACACGGTAGAAACTGATCTGTGAGAGATCACATATAACCTTGTGGTCAGGATACCAATACATGACATCTAAATCTGAATCAGGTGGTCTGAATCCCTCACGCCTACTCCCACTATTCATTTTGTCTAATCCCCGCATGATGCACACAGGTTTACTCACCATCTCCTTAGTGTCCATCACTTCCCTCCTGAATCTCACTTCTGTAGGACTCCCTACTTTACGACATGGTCCTACGTAAATCGATTCTGACAGTCGAGGTATGTGATGCATTCCGATGTATCATAAATTAGTTAAATAGCAGAAATCTGAAACGCAAACATTCCTTTATCTCTATTTTACTAGTTAATACGTATGAAATAAAATATCAATGTTTGCTGACTATTTTAGGGGATTTTCATAAATTGAGGCCACCATAAGTTATGGACTTCTTGGGATAAACGTACACTTTATATGCTTATACTTCTTCCCAGACATTATCAAAATCGTTTTCTATTAAAAAAAATTCTGTAGCCCTTGCTCTTGCACAAGAGTAATATCCTTTTGACAGCAGTAACGTAATAAACCGTATATAAAAATCCAGGTTAATATAGCCAAGGTTGATTTCCTGGAGAACATCCTCAACGTAATAATACGGATACAAAATTCCACTGTCATATAGCCAAGTGTGTTTAACGTAGAACTTCCAGAGAAAATCTTACTATTCCCTAACGTGTTAAAAATTATGAACAACATAATTGAAAAATCAATTAATTTTTCTCACAAATCTACATGGACGTCATGCTTATAGAAAAAGTGCAGACATAGAAATGGTTTTATTTTCTTTAAAAAATAGATTGAAAATTGCATATTTTGCAAATTATTAGAAAAGCTGCATATTATATATTGCATAATCCACAAAATCCTTATGATGACAAGTATATTTATCTTTTTTAAAATCTCGATCTCATGTAACACATTCAGCTACGCTAAACAATTTCAATCCATTCAAGCATAATGTTACATGTATGCATTAAGTATCACTTATCAAGAGAGAATACTACGCAAGAATACGGTGTCGTTTTTCTTCCAATAACCAAAAAAATGTGCTTAAATACTTTAAAGCTGTTTTTACAACTTCTCATAAGCATACTGAAACGTAATTTAAACAATAGTTGACAAGTGATTAGTACGTTAGAATACGTTAGAGCCGTTTTCATGACTTTACATATCTACAACTTAGCGTACTCACGTAATCAAGAAAAAAAATCTATCGAATCTAGAACAGCCGTATTAATGCATAAAAATATGAAAAGTTTGTATGGAATATATAGTGAAGTAAAAATACATTACTCGTTTTTACGCTGTTGATATAAAAAGGTTTTTTGTTTTTTTTTGATTCGGTTTATCACGTTACATTTGTCCTCCAGGAAAACACCCTTGCAATTGGCTATATATGAACCCGTTTTATTACGTTTATAACGTTAGGGCCGTGCGACTGTAGAAGTGCCTGGGCGTCGAAAGGATATAGGAAATGTTGTACTGTTAATAATAATAAAAAAAATAAATCTCCAAAAAGATTTTTTTTTGGGGGGGGGGGGTTAACATGTTAAATGCTATGAATGCTAGAAAAGTAAAAAAAAATACACTCATGTTAATCGAAATTCAAGATGAAAAGTGTATTTGGATATAAAATAGACAAACCTGTGTGATGAAATATCTGTCTCTGATGGACATTCCCTTCCTATTCACATCACACTTTGGTGGATTATCATGCTAAAAATGTATCGTACAAATTAAAAAGAACTTACATGGGATAACCTAATAGGCAAAAAGCCGGAAATGGAATTAGGCAATTATTTGTTTGTTTGTTTGTTTTTGTTTTTTTATTAAATACCGTATAAATACGAACTATTGAGAAATCGTTGATGGATCGTCTTGCTTAAATGTACCCAGTCATTTTATACACACACACACACACACACCCTCACACACACACACACACACACACACACACCCACACACACACCCACACACACACACACACACACACACACACACACACACACACACTCACACACACACACACATAATTGAAAGTGTATACATATCTTACACAAGAGTGGAACGCTTATCATAATACAATCGAGGACATGTACGTTTGAATCATCACTATACAATGTATGTATTAATTATCACAATACAATCAAGGATATCTGTGTACGTAAATCATTACATTTGTACGATACAGTTACTGTAGAGGACATCTTGGTATAAATCATAGTAAAACATTAGGGACATTTATGTATTCATTATTACAATAAACTAGAAGTCATATATATAAAGAATATAAATAAGCCATAGGGGCATTAGTGGATAAAATATGGAGATAACGAACAGTAATCAAGCTCAAAAGTCCATTGAAACAATACAAATAATGAGCGGAACACAGACCTCCAAGACTTCAAAGGTAAGATCAGGTGCCATGGAGGAGTTAGCATCCCCTGTCGACCGGTCACGACGTCGTGTGCTCGTCATAATCGGACAAAGGGAAAAATCCGTAGAGAATTCAGTGCATAAATAAAAGCCTAATAATTAGTATAAAAAACGTCAGTCAGCATGCGACTTAATGATAAACTGTATTTGCTGTCAAGGTCATTGTATCGACAATAGAATTTTTATAATTGACTTCAAACGAGACTGTTGATATCCTTGTTTCAACAACTTGTTTGTCAATGGCTTGCCTCCTTCTAAAAATTGTTCGTACGTAGAGCATGCTCTTGTGTATCAATGAAAAGGGAGATATAAACTCCATATGCAGGTGATAAGGGTATATGGCTACATAAATAAGGGAAGTTGACGATAGAAAAGTTCAGGTCATCATGTTTATCATAAAGTTTTGTTGTTAGATTACTATTAACGTCCTAACACACACTTACAATAACATATGTAACATATCACATGGTTAACAACCAGCCTTCAAATTATAGGGACCGTTCACGGTAGCTCAGTCGGTAGAGCGCTCGCTTCGTGATCGGGAGGTCGTGAGTTCGAATCTCGGCCGCGACTGACCTAAGTCGATAAAAAATGGGTAGCAACTGTTCCTTCGCCATGCACTCGGCACTTTGAAGTGAAAGTTGCGGGTCCTTCAGATGAGACCTTAAAAACCGAGGCCCCTTGTCACGGCAGGCGTTGGCACGATAAAGATCCCTCACTGCTCAATGGCCCTGGGTGCCGAGTAAAGGTCAAAATTTGAAGCCCTTCACCGGTATATGGTGACCTCTCTATATGAGGGAAAAATTCTCGAATGGGACGTAAAACAACATTCAATCAATCAATCAATCAAATTATAGGGTAAAAGCAAATGTATTAGGCTTAGAAATACAGGTAAATGCTTTTGATTGAAACCGAATCAAAATTTAACTTTATTTTATGATTCTAAAAAACACACAATTCTCCATCTTCACAGTCTTACTGATGGATTTAAAATTTTAAGATTTTATTGAAGCTGGTTCATTGAAGATAAAAAAAATGACAATTATGCGTTCAAAACGATTGATTTATGTTTTAGTGAATTGCAATTTCATGAAATCGTCAACACGATCAATCATATTATTTTATTTATATATCTGCTTTCTATACTGAATGACTGTAATTGAAATTGTGTTGAATACCATCTTTTCGTTTAAACTCGTGCGTATATTAATATACAAGAAAAAATGCACTATTTCACTTGTGCCTTCATAACATGCATAGTAGACAAATTTGTCTTATTTAAACATCAGTAGCATTTACAAAAGTAAAGGTAAACATTCCTTAAGTATACCATAACTGTGGGGCCACAATATGTGCATTGAGGATAGGAACATATTGATGGGCGATGACAAAATGTACATGCATATGATTTTTCAGCCGGCGAGAATATTTATCAATGGCCGACAATATATGCAGTGAGGATAGATGCATACTGTAACCGACATACTGTTCCCACAAAAACGCGAACTTTTTTAAAAATTGCATAAACTACTTGACCAAAATTATTCATTTTTGGCATAATGTTGGGAAATGATATGTTTGTCATTTAGGCTAAATATTGTAAGGTTTCAATGCCATAAGCATTTATAAACAACATTCAAAGGGTGTTAAATATCTGTGGTCGGCGCATGCCAATTTCTTGAATTTCAAAAAAAGCATTGTCAGCAATATTTTCTTTATTACCAGGCTATACGGAAATATGATGTGCAAAAAAATTATATTCTTAGGAACTTTATGATCTAGAGTACTCGTGTGTTAAAAACATCAATACTCTAACATCATAAATATCAAAATATGACGTTATATGCACACACACACACACACCCTCACACACACACACACACACACACACACACACACACACACACACACACACACCATTCATTAGATATTCAACTCGACATTTAGATATATCGACGACGTATTGTCAATTAACAATGGTTATTTCCATTCTTATGTCGACACGATATATCCCGGTGAGCTTTAAATAAAAGATACTAGAGAGTCTGACACATCTGTTTCATATTTCGATATTTTACTAGAAAAAAGACGTAAATGGTAATCTAACAACCAAGCTTTATGATAAACGTGATAATTTCAACTTCCCTTACTTATGCAGCAATATACCTTCATCATGTGCAGACGGAGTTTATATCTTGATTTGATACGCTAGAGCATTCTCTACGTATGAACAATTTTTAAAACGAGGTAAGCTATTGACAAACAAGTTGATGAAACAAGAATATCAGCAGTCTCGTTTTAAGTCATCATTTCTTAAGTTCTATGTTCGATACAATGACCTTGTCAGCAAATACAATCTAACATAAACTCAAATGCTGAGTGACGTTTTTCATACTTATTGTTAGACCATTATTTTCACACTGAATTGTCGACGGATTTTTCCGTTATTTCCCGATCATGACAAGGAGCACACGGCGGGTGTGACCGGTCGGCAGGGAATGCTCACTCCTCCATGGCACCTGATCCTATCTCTGATGTTTAGAGGTCTGTGTTTGCTTTGCTCCTAATTTGAAGTGTTTCATGGACTTTTGAGTTCGAATACTGTTCGTTATCTCCGCACATTTCATATTGCCAAAAACGGCGACGTCGAGCGATAATACGATGCACCAAATTATCACTCAGTATTGTGTGCAGCGGGGTTTGACTCCTGTTCTTACGGAAAAAGAACTGGGAACGAGGGAACGACACAAATACCTGCATCGATCACAGGTTTATACATAGTAAAAGAAGTTCAAAGATGAATGGACTGGTTATCCGATGGAAGATGCGTTTGATAGGCAAACAAAAATGACGACAAACTGAGCTGGACGTCATACGTGAAGAAAACCGTTAAGTATTCCAGCAGTTAGGTTTAGATTGGGGTTGGGAAATTGTCTATTAAAAGAATTTATTCCTTGATTTATTCTAAAATCAAGTACGTGTGAAATGGATATTTCCGTAACTAGAAGAAAATAAAATTCAGTATCGAATTGATGCTTCGAATGAATTTTTAAATACGCACAAATTCAAATATTCCACGAGCCACGTTTCGACGTCGTCGATATTGCGCTTGCAGCTATTTTTGAATGATTCGTTTACCAAAAAGAAAAATGCTATTTATGGAGATATATTACTGAAAATTCTTTGATTTTTCTTAAGAATGTAGATTTTTTTTTTGCGTGCCATTTTTTAGCTTTATAATACTCGGTATTAGTGAAACAAAAAATATTGAAAATGTTTGCGTTTTTCTGGGATAACCCTCGCACAATATGAATCTTCAAAGGAGACAAGTTCATACTAAATTTACAGCAAAGCGCTATTTTCAAGAAAGCCCCTCCTACCCACTCCCGGTATTAAGGGGGCTTGTTTGTCTCTGCCTCATGCCTTTACCACCAGAAAGTAGAGGTATGTACATATTTTTATGACACCTAAAAGTCAAACCACCCACTGATTCACAGTTGAAAATGTTTGCCTATTGAATCTGGAAAAGCTATAAAATTAAATGTAGGAAAATGCAATAGAAACTCGTCTATCTCCAGTATTAAAAAGAAGTTTTTATCTGTACTGATATTGATTGATTGATTCGGTCATATTTCGGAAGCACTGATATTTCAAAAAATGTAAATGTTGATATTAGGATAATTCTTAAAATAAGCTTCCATTTACATGTACGTTATTGATACAAAGTCAGTTCTTTTTCGTAAAAGAATATCCATTCATAGTCATCATAAAATCTGTTTTCCACGAGATATCCTTAACACATGATGAACACAGAGATCACGAATGTATACATGTATACATTACATTCATGCAATAAGTTTGACTGCTAGATAAACATACCTAAATAAGATTTTTTAAAGATGAAAATGGTGAAGATAAATAAGTGCAGTGATCAATCTAAACAAAATTTGCAAACAGTACAAATACATGAAACTCGGACCTCCGGAAATTCCAGAGGTGGAATCAAATGCATATAGGGGTAGTAAGAATCCCCTGTCGACCGGTCAAACCCGCCGTAAGCCCATACATTTTCACCAACTAAGCTCCACCTTAAGCCTGAACACTGAACCCATAGACTATAATTCCAAGAAAAAGTCTCACTTTGGAGTCTGAGCCCTGGACCTAGGGCATGAATTTCACAATTTTGGTAGAAGTCTCAGTTGCATTTTATAACCATGCTAGCAATTTGACTGCTTGAAGCCCAAGAATTGAGAAGATTGTCGAAGATTGCATGACCTTTTCATGAGTTTGCCCTCGTCCCTCAGATCCCAGGAAGATAGAAACTATAAAAAAATTCATAATTTGTGTCCCCTTTCACTATGATTGCACCATACAAATTTTTGTTGCTACTAGGATTAATTCAGTAGTGGAAAAACTTTTGAATGTTCAAAAGTTTACGATTCCCATACAATATAACGACCCAATTACAAAAAAATAAACTAGTTGCAATATGTCACCTAAGTGACATAGGTGAAAAATTAACGTTGAATATTTTTCATATATTAACAACAAAAAATATCTAAGACAGACATTTAAGAAAGATGGGCATTGATACATGAGACACTATGAAATGTCCTTTATTCCTCCATCTCGTGCATTATCATCAGACAAGTTAAAATGAACAATTTATTATTTTTTTTAAAAGTTAGAAACATCCTCACTTATAGGAAATAACTAGATAATATCGGCGATATATACAAGAGCATGCAAATATTAACAATGTAAACAACTGAAAACAGAAGATAAATATAATGAACATAAATGGAAAATTACGCAGTGTCTTTCTAGAAATATAAAAATATGATCTGTAAACAGTTACGCTGACATAGAAATAAATTACATCATCTCATGTTGAGGTGTGTTCATTCTTATAATTGTCGCTTCCTGAATCTTGTGATATGTTTCTTGCTGTAACGAATGTTGATAAGCCTCTAGAGACCCAAACACGTCCCCACAGATTTGTTGGCAAATTCCAATTATTTGCCATGATATATCTCTTATTTCAATTGGTACACAAACCCCGTCATCACAGAAAAGCAGAGTCTGTAGATCCCGTAGAGATTGCCGAGATCTGACTGTGTCACCAAGTCTGTGGTAACTCAGTATTAACAACATGTGTAACAATACTAGAGGTGGAATATATAATACAAAAATGCCATTCTTCTTACTTATATTCTGCTCTAATACTAGTTCATCAATGTAAGTGTACACACATAGTAACTTAATGCATGCTACTTGAGTTCTTATTTTGTGACCCAAAGATATCCCAAACATGTAGTGTCTGTACACATCTACATTTACTGCAGCAGAATGTATATTATATTGCAATGTTATTCCATTCTGTGCTCTCTGTAAACAGTTGAGAGAATGTTCATATCTACGTGTTCTGTAGAAGTACATAGCAAGATACAGAATGTCTGACACGAAACCAAATGAACATGACAGTTTTAGCAATAAAAATACTTTAGTAGCTGATTTATAATACACCTTATTATGATTTTTATTCGGATATATTCCTTTATGTAACAAGCTGGCAGTGCTCTGTAACACCATTGATGTCATACTTTGTAATATAACTAGCCTATATCGTGTCAACCTTCCTCTCATAACACTCTCTATTTGTTTCATGTAAACGTAGAACTCCTCCATACGAAATATATACTTGCCAAATGTTAATTCGGTTAAGAATTTATTATCTAACTCACTGCTAGATATGATACTGCTCTCCTCCGTACAGACTGTCAATGCTCCGTTTAATATGGCTTTACTGAGGTAAGGTCTCAAGGTTTTACTTAATAGCAAACATGATATCCCCTTACTATACAAATCATACAAATTACTGAACAATGAAGTTTGGACAAACCCGATAACTTTTAGTCGAAACATGTTGTTATGAGGAATAAAAAAGTTTGGACATTCTCCAATGTGTATCCAGTGTATCAAAAGTTTAAAGCATTCCCAAAAACAAGGCAACAAGTTATCAGGTGTCCAGTTCAAAAAATTCTTTTTCTGAATTGTCCAAAATAGAATTGTTTTTATGAAATATGAAGAAAGAACTGGGGTATTATTTTGAAAATTAATTACTTCTTTAAGAAAAAATTTAAAAAGGCCGTAACACAAAAACTGACAATGATTCATTGAATAAACAAGTTTTTGTTCTGCCTGTGAGAATGAGATTCTCCATTCTTCTCCATGTTCTGGTGTGCTACTGATGGGAACAACATGAAATCCTTCCCTTAATATATCTGATAGAACACTTTCAGATGGCCAACCTTGTTGTCGACATCGCTGTATCCATGGTAGAGCTCCTGTCGGCCATTGCTGTGAATGTAAACAGTATGCATTGTCTAGTTCTGTTTCGTCTTGTATGATTATCGTAGAACAAGGTCCATGAAGGAAAGGGGAGGTGCTGACAATAGGGTTGGACTGTAGTAAACGCAAATGGTTCTCGCGAAATAAGATACTAGATATATAAACTTCGTTATTGCTCATTATACAGGAGGACCTGATTTTTGGGCGGGTTGATGCAGTCATTAGATTAAGTCTAGTAAATCCTGGTGGTAAACCCTCACATTCCATCAGAATCACGGTGTGCTGTGGGATACGGTAGAAACTGATCTGTGAAAGATCACATATAACCTTGTGGTCTGGATACCAATACATGACATCTATATCTGAAGCAGGAAGTCTGAATCCTTCACGCCTACTCCCACTCATCATTTCCTCTAATCCCCACAAAATGTGCACAGGTTTACTCACCTTCTCGTTGATTTCCATTATTTCCCTCCTCAGTCTCACCTCTGTAGGACTCCCTACTTTTCCACACAGTCCCACATAAATTGTTTCTGAGAGTCGAGGTATGTGAAACATTCCGATGTATCATAAATTTTTTGATAAGCAGAAATCTGAAATGCAGACAGATCTTTATCTCTTATTTACATAAAATGCGTATAAAATAAAATATTACTGTTAATGGGCTATTTTTAGAAGTTTTCATAAATTGAGGCTATCATAATCTATAAATGTCAATCTCAGACGGGTTCTTCATATAAATGTACACTTATATACTTAACTTATATTTCTTCTGACATAATATTAAAATCATAATTTATTAATAATTAAATTATGAAGCCCTTGCTCTTGTTCAAGAGTAATATAGGAAACGTTGTTCTTTAGATAAGAGAAAAAATATTTCTCCCAATCGAGCGTGTTTTTCTAATTAATTAATTAATGAGTTTTAGAAATTTAAAAAAAAGAACATCACTCATGGCAATCGAACATTTTATATGAAAATTGTAATTGGGTATAAAATAGACAAACCTGTATGATGAAATATCTGTCTGATGGAAATCCCCTTTCCGTAGAACTTTCGGTTTGTAAATAAACTATTATATTACGGTTTAAAATATTTGTCAATATCTTATCATGGTTAAAGATTTGTAAATAAAGTAAAGGTTCTATAGACATCACACTTTAGTGGATATTAATCAACATATATAGTCCATTAGCCAGGCCATGAATTTTTCGGTATCGATACCATCATAGGTGAATAAGAATATGTTTTGATTCTGGAAAAAGTATAAATTTAGAACCGGTGACGGCCTACATTTCAACTGACATTTCGTCTATAGTATGCCTGAATGTACGTAACAGACATATTTTATTATCAATTTCAGCATAAATAAACACATCTGTCACATGAAAACCTACCTTTAATTATAATGTATCGCTAATCCGTTTTTACAAGGTCTCCATCTCCATCCCCGATTTAAATTTTGAGCAAGTAACTCTTGAAGGATTTAAAAAAAACTATAATTCGGATAAATCTGGAAATATTTTTACAAAGTATTAATGACACAATACAAATCGTCTACTATGTTTGATTTAACGAAACATTATTTCCTCAAGTTTTGTTCAATTCTTTTTCGTTCTTTGGTTTAAATATTTGTTGGGAAAGATAGTGTATATATTGTTTAAAAATAAAAGGAAAGATTTTAAGTATTGAGAAGGGAAGTAATGAAATATTTCAAAGCTCAAATTTACATTTTAATCGTATGAAAATAGTAAAATTAAATATAAGTGATAATATTTATTTTGAATATTATGCTAAATCAAAAGTGAATTGTCAAAAACTTCTATGAAACCAATTTTTTCAATTTATCCGATTTAGAATTTTCAATATTTTCTAATAAGCTGTAGTAGATAAACAATAGTTTAAATCCGGGATGGAGAAGTTGTAAAAATGGATTATCAACTCGTAAAGGTTGGTTTGCTTGTGACAGTTGTGTTTATTTGAGTAGAAATTGTTAATATAACACGCCTGTTACAAAAATTCAGGCATATTTTAGACGAAATGTCAGATGAAGTGTAGGCCGCCACCGGTTCTAAATTTATACGTTTTCCAGGAATAAAAAAAATGAAGGCTTGCGAAGAGAGGTGGATATAGGCGAATGCCTGTCGACTTCTCTAAAGAGAATACGTATCACTATATCAAGAGAAAATATTACATAAGAATATGGTGCCGTTTTTCTTCCAATAACCAACAAGAATTCGCTTAAATACATTACAGCTGCTTTTACAACTCTTCATAAGCGTACTGAAACGTAATTTAAACAATAGCTGACATGGGATTATTACGTTAGAGTCGATTCCATGACTTTACCTATCTACAACGTACAGTACTTGTCGCCAGCGTGGCGCAGTAGTTAGAGCGTCTGCTCTAGAGTCGCGGAGTAAGGAACTGATCCTTATGTCGCGGGTTCGAATCCCAGTGTGGGACGTGAAGACCTGTCCTTCGGATGAGACCGTATAAATAGAGGTCCCGTGTCGCAATAGGTGTTGGCATGAAAAAGATCCCTCACTGCTCAGTGGACTTGAGTGTCGAGCATAGGTATAAATTTGCAGCCCTCCACCGGCAAGTGGTGGCGTCTTAATATGAGTGAAAAGTTCTCGAGATGGACGTTAAACAACAAATAAATAAACGTACAGTACTTAAACGTTATCATTTAGAAAAAAAATTCTATCGACTCTAGAACAGCCGTGCCGTATTAATGCGTAAAAGTATGAAAAGTTTATATGGAATGTATGGTGAAGTGAAATATTATTCGTTTTTACGCTGTTGATATAAAAATGGTTTTTTTATATCCGGTTTATTACATTGCGGTTGTCCTCCGGGAAAAACCCTTGGCTATATGAACCCAGAATTTTATATACATTTTATTACGTTTATTATGTTACGGCCATGTGGCTCTGGAGCTGCCTGGACGTCGAGAACATATATGAAACATTTTACTGTTAATAATAGAAAAAATAGATCTTCAAGGTCAATGTCACAGAGTCAAAAGTCTTGATATATTTAGAAAGGTCTTGTCACACGTAATATACATGTATAATATGAATGCCCTATCTTTTCTCTTTCAAAATGGTCAATTTAAAATAATGTTAATTTTTTTGAAAAGTAGGTCAAACTTCAAGGTCAAGGTCATGGGTTCAAAAATCATAGTATGTTTAGAAAGTTCTTGTAGGTAATGTACATGTGAAATATGAAAGCCCTATCTCTTATTATTAAAAAGTTATGACCAAGGTTAAATTTATTGTGACAGATGGACAGACTGACAAACAAATGAGATTTAATGTCCCCTCGGTCCCTTTTACGAAAACGGATGACAATAAGCCCTTGCTGTTCTTGAGAAGAAGATTTATGATGGAAAAAATCCCCTGCATTTTTCTATGTAAATCATTGGATCCCCATATGTGGATATGTGGCCCCACCCTACCCCAGTGGGTCATAATTTGAATAATTTTGAATCTACACTAAGTCTATGTAAAGAAAGTTTCAACTTTTTGGGCCCAGTCAGTGGTTCTTGATATGACCTTTTTAAATGATACCACCAAATTTTCACTAATTCTTGATTATCCCCCTTAAAAGAGGGTGTGACCCTTCAGTTGAACAAACTTGAATCCCCTTTACCTGAAGATACTTTGTGGCAGGGTTGGTTGAAATTGGCCCAGCGGTTCTAGTGAAGAAGACAAAAATGTGAAAAGTTTACAGGCGGACAGATGGATGACAGACAAAATGTGATCAGAAAACGAGAAAAACTTAAGTGAGCTAAAAACTGATGATCACAAGTACTTGGAAAGAGTTACAGTATTTGAAAAGCAGTTTTTTCTCATGCATTGTTTTCAGAAGCTGAAAAGGTATGACTTGTATCCATGTTGAAAAAAACTTCACATTTCAGAAAACAGTATGATTAAAAATAGTTAATCGAGGTGCTTTGAGTAGCAAAATAAGCTAAACTGGTATAGCTAATTCAAACACAGAGCTTAGTCAATTTTAAAATGCACAACCTTTTCAACTCTTAATCATTCTTAAAATATTTATATCATTCATTTCTGATTCAAGGGAGAACTAGAGATATGACCAGAAGTATATCCGTTGACTAATAAACATGTACATGTATATTGTGTTTTTTAAGTCATTAATGTTTGTTTGTTGTTAAATGTCCCTCTCGGGAATTTTCACTCATATGGAGACACCACCACTTAAAATTAATGAAGACGTACAAGTCGGATTTGAGGTTAACATTCATTATAGGAGTTTTCAACAATTAAGACGTAAAGAGATAACTCCTTCCCCTCGCCCTTTCCCCTGTTTGTTCATGAAACTAATACTTTGTTTTGACATAAAAAAATGTGAATATATACAAATAGTTTAATGGTCCATCTCTTTGAATGATTTTCATTCCTAATTCTACATGGGTTGACCCAAATTCATGGATGAAATGTCAAGCAATCTTATCATTGGTGCACTTTTATTTAATTTGATGTAGTCATATTGTGAACATTTCCAGTTCATTAAGAGAGTTGGGATGACCTCCAGGGGTTCATAACCTTAAACCATTAGATGTACATAACATAATAACACAAGAAACAAAATTATGTATAGTCAAATGGAAAAGTTTTCTATTATTTTGGAGTCACATGATCATTTGTCATTTCAGGGACAGGGAGCGGCTTGGGAGATTGGAACCCCCCCCCCCCCCCCTGGAATTTGCAGAGTTATTTAAATAGGACTATATACTGATTTACAGAAGCAAATAAAAAATGACTTTGAACACCCTCCCCCTTTAAAAACATGTACCCCACCATCATTGTTTTTATTTTGTTTGTTTGTTTGTTTTCCCCCCTGGAAAAAATTCCTGGATCTGTGCCTGTAACTGAATGTAATGTCGACAACGGGAGATAACTCTTCAGAATGTGAAATTCGTCTATTGTGGCATCCGATGATTTTGATCCTTTTTAAACTTTAACCTAACCATTTGCATTTCGGTTATTTTACCCCAATCTATACTTAAACTTGTACTTACCGACTGTCATAGGTCCTGTCAACTTCATGAAATATAATCCAGTTAAAACACAAAATGAATTAATTTCCACTGATATACAAGTAATGATGTGTACACAACACTGCACCATGTGCAATGTTAAAATGATAATGGTAAAACTAGTACTAGTACTAGAAGGGTGCCGCAAGCCCAATGTGATGTAGAAATTTTCAAAAAGATGTTCACACAGTAAAAGAACAAATATTAAATTATCATAACAAACGATGTTTTAACATAACTTTGCCATCTAGGCCTATTTCAAAAAACAGGCATTTTGTGTGTGTGTGTGTGTGTGTGTGTGTGTGTGTGTGTGTGTGTGTGAGGGTGTGTGTGAGGGTGTGTGTGTGTATGTGTGTGGGTGTGTGTGTTGGAGGGGGGTGACAAAATTGATTGCGTATGGCTTTTCAAGGAGGTTTTTGCCTAATCAAATACTAAAAAAAAGTTTGCACATTTTCATACATTCATCAAAAATGCTTTGTACTAAAATAATTTTATTTGTTGTTTAGAAAATAAATTTAAAATGTTCCAATTATGGGCCAAAAATTTATATCCCCCCTTTTATCGAAACCTAATTTACATCATTAATTAAATTCTGTTATTATTTCAGACTGGCAATGAATTAAGTAAAGGAAATACCTACAAGAGGCTCATAGGTCATTTTATGCTCGAAGTGATGAATACATGTACTGTGTAAATTATAGAATTATTTTGATTTTTTCCTTGGTAAGCCCAATATGAAGGAGTGTGCATTTAGAGGCACACACCTTAGTGCAGGTATTACTGTCTCATGACAGAATCTAGTTTTTTTTGTTGTTTTTTTTTTTTTTTTTTTTGGTTTGGTTTTGTTTTGTTTTTGTTTGTTTGTTTGTTTGTTTTTCTTTTTGTTTTGTTTTTTTTATAATTAAAAATGTTAAATGCTATGAATGCTAGAAAAGTTTAAAAAAAATATACATATGTTAATCGAAAATTTAATATGAAAAGTGTATTTTGATATAAAATAGACAATCCTGTATGATGAGGTATCTGTCCCTGATGGAAAGTCCTTCCCCGCGTTACTTTAATTTTATAGATAAGCAATTATACATTTCCACTTGATCAGTCAATTTCCTTATCGTGATGGCAGATGTGTAAATAAGGTTAAGGTCCTATTCACATCACACTTTGGTCTATTATCGTACTCAAAATGTATCATACGAATTAAGGTGCGCTTACATGGGATAACCTAATACTATTAGGCAAAAAGCCTGAAATGGCATCAGACAATCATTTGTATTTTTATTAAATACTGTATAAATTTGAACTATTGAGAAATCGTTGAGGGATCGTCTTGCTTCAATCTGATGTTTGCTATACAAAAAGACCCTGGTTCCCAGAACTCCTCTTACATTTTACGCAGTAGCCTAATCATCTTTTGGAAGATGATTGGTGGTGTCCTGTAGATGTGCAATAATGTTTTCGAATTGTCATGTTCACCCTGGGGGTCAAATTAGGGGCGAACAATGACATTTAAAGTCCTGATGTCAAAGATTTCATGAGTGATGGTCTGGTTGTCTTTTTTCTTAATTTGACCTTGAATGAAGAAAGGGTCAATGTAAAAAAAATTGATGCAGCAAATCTTGAGTCAGTGTCTTCTATCCATGTTCCAAATGTGAATTCATAATGTCAAAGGGTTCTCAGATTATGCCCTGAATTATATTTTCATGTAGAAGATTGAACTTATAAATGGATCAAGGTAAAAAAAAAATGTTTTTTTAACATGCACCCTTTCTCCGAACCACTTCTCCATGTTTCAAGATTGAAGTTTTAATGTCAAAGGGTGCTGAAGTCATAGTTTGGAGGTGTTTTTCTCAATTTGACCTTGAATGAAGAAAGGAGTCAAGATCAAAATTTTGGTGCAGTGCATCTTGTATAAACGTCTTCTGTTACAAGTTTGAAATCCTAATGTCAAAGGGTTCATAGGTTATAGCCTTGACTATATTTTGATGCAAAGATTGACCTTGACCTTATCAAAAGGTCAAGGTCAAAACAGTTTGGTGGCCTTAACTTAACCTTCATACCACCTCTCCATGATCCAAGTTTGAATTCTTAATGTCAAAGGGTTGTCAAGTCACGGTTTGGACAAAATCTGATTGAAGACAAAAGCAATATGTAGACTAGTATAGTCTACTTGTTGCATCAAAACTGTAGGAGTAGAGTTTTGAAAGAACAAATTTGTTTCTAAATTATGTAAGGAAACTTTCACATAAGATTCAACTTTTCTTGTCCCGTGGTTCTTGAGAAGAAAATTTTTGAAGACTTTTTCCATATACAATAAAGCATGCTTATAGCGAACACGCTTTTATTGAATTGATGCTTACAGCGAAGTGATTTTCATTCCCCATGACTTTAAGATTTATTGTAAACTCAATGGATATAAGCAATTACACTTAGAACGAAGCAAAATCGTCCGTCCGAGGCACTTAGTTATAAGGGTATTTTACTGTACACTCCCATGTTCACAAAACTTTGATCCCCTATTTTTGCCCCACCGTACCCTGAGGTCATGATTTGGACAAAGTTGAATCTACACTGAATAGTAATGAAGTTTCACGTAACTTTAAATTTTTCTGGCCTGGTGGTGCTTGAGAAGAAGATTTTTGAAATACCATTAAATTTTTACTCATTCTTATCTCCCCTTAAAAGAAGGCTTGACCTTTCATTTGAACAACTGTTTTACACAAGAAAGAATATTTTACATGAGAAATGAAACCCTTTGTGTTAATTTCTAAATATCATCACATCTCTCTATGTTTCTTGTTATTTTAACTAAGATAATGATGATTTAATCTTGACTGTTCAATGTTGTACAGGCCTATGTATGATACCGTAAAACGGGTATTTTTTTTACGTGCTGCTAATATTTACTAATTATTACGAGTTTTATAAATCCGTAAAATTTAAACGTGTAAAATTTCACAGAAGTAAAAAAACGCCTCCCATTAATTTTCAATATCGTATGTAATTATGAGAGGAATGCTTATTGCCATTCAGCTCATTCCCTGGAGGCTATTGAATTAGATTAGAATAGAATTCATAAAGTGGGAATTTATAACGTGCTAAATCAAAATTGACTTGCGTAGTCTACATGCATGGTTTTTAAAACGGATTTTTTTATTTCACTGTGACTTGCATGCATATTTTTAAAATGAAAAAAAAAAACACTGTTTTTCACTTTTAGTATTCTTAAATTTTATTGAAGATTTATATAATTTTAAGTCTTTGACCCTTTGTTTTGTTTCATTTGCTTCGAATTTAAACTTTTTCATGCAATTAAATCATGATGGTTTGAGTTGGCTCTCTTGTTTCCGATAAAATCAAGACGAGCACTTGGTGCGCGACAATAATGATACCTACCAATGTGTATTTAAAAAAACAGGAATAAATGGAGGGCATATGACATATAAAGGTAAATGATCAACCATATTATAATTTAATGAATCTTTATCACGGGAACAATCTTTGTTTACATCGGGTTGTCTAGACACATTTATTTGTATGTAAACGCATTCAAAGTGCTAACAATCATTGATCTTTACGGACATGCTCAGTTCGTAAAAAATGATACCCTGAGGGGTATGTTTACCTGTCTTCAACAAGTCAGATTATTGTTCTCAGTGAGTACTTTTCAAGCGTAAATGATCGAGTTTATTTTTGCCTGCTAAAAATACTGATTTTGAGCAATAGGAGTTCCATGTGAAATTTGTAACAAACCATGATAAAAGACTTTTGTAATTATAGATATAGATCAAAGACAATATATTGATTAACTTTTTTTTTTTACATTTCTGGGAGGGATATCATTCTCGCTGCAGTATGAATTAGTGTAAAATCCTAAAAAGTCATCAATTTAAAAGAAAACTTGTCTCATAATTCCATTTTCAATTTGGCCCAAGTAGATGTTAGACGAGAGAGAGAGAGAGAGAGAGAGAGAGAGAGAGAGAGAGAGAGAGAGATTACCCCAGGTATATAGCCCCACGCAAAACTTTATAAGCTAGTGAAAGCAAATGCTCAGGAGACACAATATTTGAAAAACAATTTTCTTTCATGTTTTAAGAAAACTTTATTAAAGCTGTACATTTAAAATTTATACCCATGTCGACATAGTGTAACTTTTATCCATATTGATAAAAGTATACATTTAAAAAAGTATGATTAAATATCTAATTCAAAGTGTTTTGAATAGCAAAATCAAGCTATACCAGTATAGCTAATTCAACTATAGAGCTCAATCAATTTTAAGAGATTGTCCAAGGCCTGTTTTAATTCTTTATCATTCTTAAGGACCCTTTATACACTAAAGGAAAAGATTTTTGGGCATTGAGAAAAATGTAGTGTGAAAAAGTGTACATATTGAGCCTTTCAATTGCATTTTCATTTACCTTGCATTTACCCCCAGGAAACATGTTCGAAGACAATAAAGTACTGATGATCGGAAATCACAGTTGTTTACTTAAGTGGGAAAAATACCTGCAAATGAAGTGTTCAATCTATTCATCTTGGCCTACTAAAATGTTATGAATGCTTGATATGATCACAAATTCAGCAATAAATTGTACATTTCAATTTATGTTACTCTAGATAAAAGGGTAGATTACTATATCTGCATAAGAATACCACATAATCAGAACTCCTTAGTGTGCAGTGTATAGAGGACTCTTAAAATATTTATATCACCATTCCCGATTCAAAGGAGAGCTACATTATGTAGGCTTATGACCAGAAAGTTCATGATCTTTTGATTTAATAAACATGTATGTTGTGAGAAGATCTGTAAGTGGGAAAGGCCGAGTTAATATTTACAAATTTTAGGAGTTTTCAACATTTAAGACCATGCAGACATAACTCCCTTCCCTTTTATCCAATCCCCGCCCTGGGTCATTTATGTATACAAATTATTTATAATTCTTTTTTATATAAAACAAATTGTGAATAATACAAAAATGAAATATTATAATTTTCATTTTCTAATTCTAGGAGGGTGAGCTGACCCTAGGGGGTCATAAATAAAATGTCAAGCAGATTATCAATGACACACTTTTGACGCAGGTCACATTTTGATCCTTTCAAGTTTCAGGGCGAGGATGACTTCAGGGGCACATCATAGCTTTAATACATTTAATGCATAATGACTCAAGGGAAAACATTATATATGGTAAAGGGGAGAACTTTTCAACCATTTTCAAGATATATGATAATTGAAGTTTTAAGGGTTGGGAAAGGTCCCCTGGGGTCATGACCCCATATATGCTATTTAGTGTTCATAATACAAAGATGACCTGGGGGCTTTTGCTTTAATGAAAGCAATTTTATTGTTTCCAGTTCCAAAGAGTGGGAGTGACCCCAGGGACTTGCCTCAATGTATAATGTGCATGTGGAATTCCAATGATCTTTGATCCTTTTCCAACTATAGGCCCCTAACCATTTTCATTTCTGATTATTTTACCCCGTTCTATATTAAACTTTTAAAATAATATATTCATAATGTACTTCATGTACTTACCGCCTGTTATAGGTACAGTTAACTTTATAGAATAATAAATCCATTTAAAACACACACAATTAATATCCCCACTGGTAATAATGATGTATATACACCATGTGCAATCCAATAATGATAACGGTAAAAGTAGTGCTCGTAGTGACTTAATTCCAACGCCATGCGAGAATCAAAAAATTTTTCAAAAAGGTGTACATTTGTAAAATTTATATTATAATTACATACAATGTTTTATTTTTACATAAGTTTGTGTTATCTATTCCAAATATGACAGGAAAACAGGTGAATCATGGGTGGGGGTTGATTTTTAACAAAGTTGATCGGGTCAAGGGAAAAGGTTCTCCGAGTCCTACCTAAATACTGATAAAAAAAATTGCACAAGTTGTCATTTTGGCTGATTTTGCCTTCTAATTTTTTTAAGTTCACCAAAAAAGGTACATGCACTAAAATAATAATATTTGTTGTTTTGACAATAAATTAAACAAGTTCCAATTACGGGCCAAAAAATAACCACCCCTTTTTTACACAGATCTTGTATGAAATAGTTACATAAGAGGCTCACATAGGCTGCATGTTCACCTGAGCATTTTATGCTTGATTAACATATGTAAATGGTGCTTCTTCCCTGGTTACCAGAATTTGAAGGAGAGTGCATTTAGAGGTAAACACCTTAGTGCGGGTTTTACTGTCTTATGACAGCATCTAGTTATTATACACGCACTTTCTAAAGAAAGTTCGGGTATATTGTTGTTACTCATGTCTGTCCGTCCGTCCGTCCGTCTGTCTGTCACACTCTTCTTTCTCAAACTCCTCTTACATTTTACACAGTAGCCTAATCATCTTTTGGGAGATGGTTGGTGGTGTCCTGTAGATGTGCAGTAAGGTTTCAGAATTTTCATTTTCACTCTGGGGTCAAATGGGGGTCGAAAAACGACGTTTTTTATTCAAAAAACCCCTGGTTCCCTGAACTCCTCTTACATTTTACACAGTAGTCTGATCATCTTTTGGGAGATGGTTGGTGGTGTCCTGTAGATGTGCAGTAAGGTTTCGGAATTTCCATTTACACTCTGGGGTCAAATGGGGGTCGAAAAACGACGTTTTTTATTCAAAAAACCCCTGGTTCCCTGAACTCCTCTTACATTTTACACAGTAGTCTGATCATCTTTTGGGAGATGGTAAGTGGTGTCCTGTAGATGTGCAGTAAGGTTTCGGAATTTTTATTTTTACCCTGGGGGTCAAAAAATGACGTTTTTTATGCAAAAAGCCCCTGGTTCCTTAAACTCCTCTTACATTTTACACAGTAGCCTAATCATCTTTTGGGAGGTGGTTGGTGGTGTCCTGTAGGTGTGCAGTAATGTTTCGGAATTTTCATTTTCACCCTGGGGGTCAAATGGGTGTCGAAAAATGACGTTTTTTATGCAAAAAGCCCCTGGTTCCCTGAACTCCTCTTACATTTTACACAGTAGCCTAATCATCTTTTGGGAGATGGTTAGTGGTGTCCTGTAGATGTGCAGTAAGCTTTCGGAATTTTCATTTTCACTCTGGGGTCAAATGGGGGTCGAAAAACGACGTTTTTATGCAAAAAGCCCCTGGTTCCCTGAACTCCTCTTACATTTTACACAGTAGCCTAATCATCTTTTGGGAGATGGTTGGTGGTGTCATGTAGATGTGCAGTAAGGTTTCGGAATTTTCATTTTCACCCTGGGGGTCAAATGGGGGTCGAAAAATGATGTTTTTTTTTATATAAAAAGACCTTGGTTCCCAGAACTCCTCCAACATTTTACACAACAGCCTAATCATCTTTTTGATTGATTATGATTGATTGATATTGTTTAATGCCTAGGCGGCAATATTTCAGCCATATTTCGGCGATCAAATTAAGTGTATATTCCCATTTATGAATTTTGGCGCAAATTTAAGAAAAGTGAGGACAAGGTTAAAGGAAAGGTCAAGGTCAAAAAATATTGATGCAGTTGAATAGTTCTCATTAGTATGTATCAGCATATGAAGTTTGATTTAAATATCTTGAATGATTTCATGAAAACTGAACTAAATATTAATTTACGAAAGTGAGGTCAAGGTCAAAGGAAAGGTCAAGGTAAAAAAAAAATGCTGATTCAGTTGAATAGCTTACATCAGTATGTATCAACATATGAAGTTTGATTACACTTTCTTGAATGGTATCTTTAAAATTCAGCTAAACTCTAATTTAAGAAAAGTGAGGTCAAGGTCAAAGGAAATTTCAAGGTCAAAAAATATTGATGCAGTTGAATAGCTTACATCAGTATGTATCAACCTAAGAAGTTTAATTACACTACCTTGAATGGTATTTTTAAAACTGAGCTAAACACTAATTTAAGAAAAGTGAGGTCAAGGCCAAAGGAAAGGTCAAGGAAAAAAAATGTTGATTCAGTTGAATAGCTTACATCAGTATGTATCAACATATGAAGTTTGATTACACTTTCTTAAATGATATCTTTAAAACTGAGCTAAAGACATTTAAGTAAAGTGAGGTCAAGGTCAAAGGAAAGTTCAAGGTCAAAAAATGTTGAGGCAGTTACATAGCTCTCATCAATATCTTTCAGCATATGAAGTAAGATAAAAATATGTTTGACAGTTTCTTTGAAACTGAACTTTAAACAGAGCTAAACGCAAAGCTTGACGGAAAGACAGACGGAAGGATGAAAGGACGGAAGACGGACATGACAAACACTTTCTGCAGTTATGCACCAGCCATATTCATGGCGGGGCATAAAAACAAGGTAAAAAAATTTGTTTGTATGAACCCTTTCTCAATACCACCTCTCCATGTTCCAAGATTGAAGTTTAAATGTCAAAAGGTTCTTAAGTTATGGTTTGGAGGTGTTTTTCTCAATTTGACCTTGAATAAAGAAAGGAGTCAAGGTCAAAATTTTAGATGAGTGCATCTTTTGTAAATGTCTTTTTTCTATGTTACAAATTTGAAATCCCAATCCTTATTGTAAGGTCAAGGTAAAAAAGAAGTTTGGTGGCCTCAACCCCAATTCCATACCACCTCTCCATGTTTCAAGTTTGAAGTCTTAATGTCAAAGGGTTGTCTAGTTAAGGCTCAGACAAAATTTGATTGAAGAAGAAAACTGACAAAAACAATATGTAGACTAGTATAGTCTACTTGTTGCATCAAACCTGTAGGAGGAGTAGTTTTGAAAGAACAAATTTGTTTCTATATTATGTAATGAAACTTTCACTAAGATTCAAGTTTTCTTGCCTAGTGGTTCTTTAGAAGGATTTTTTTTCTTATACAGTAGAGCATGCTTATAGCAAAACAAGTCTATAATGAATTGACACTTGCAGCAAAGCGATTTTCATTCCCCGTGACTTTAAAATATATTGTAAACTTAATGGATATAAGCAATTACACTTATAACAAAGCAAAATCGTCCGTCCCAGGCACTTTGTTATAAGCGTGTTTTACTGTACATTCCCATGTTTACAAAACTTTGATCCCCTATTGTGGCCGCACCCTACCCCTGAAAGTCATGATTTGGACAAAGTTGAATCTACACTAAGTAATGAAGTTTCACATAATTTTAAACTTTTCTGGCCCAGTGGTTCTTCAGAAGAGGATATTTGAAATAACATTAAATTTTCACTCATTCATATCTCCCCTTAAAAGAAGGTTTGTCCCTTCATTTGAACAGTTGTTTTACACAAGAAAGAATATTTTGCATGAGAAATAAAACTCTTTGTGTTTCTAAATATTTCATCACACCTCTAGTGTGTTTCTTCTTATTTTAACTAAGATAATGATGATGTAATTATGACTTCAATTTTGTACAGGCCTTTGTATGATAATTCTACCCTAAGGGGTATGTTTACCTGTCTTCAACAAGTCAGTTGATTGTTCACAGTGAGTACTTTTCAAGCATAATTGATCAAGTTCATTTCTGCCCACTGAAAATACTGATCTTGAGCAAATTAACAAACCACGTTAAAAGACTTCTGGCTGTGTCATTTTGTAATTATAGATATAGATCAAAGACAAGACAGTGAGTAAACTTATTTTTTCTGGGAGGGATAACATTCTTGCTGCAGTATGAATTAGTGTAAAATCCTAAAAAGTCATCAATTAAAAAAAATGTGTAAATCAGTGTTTTGAATAGCAAAACCAAGCTATACCAGTATAGCTAATTCAAATACAGAGCTTAATCAATTTTAGGAGAATGTGCAAGACCTGTTTTTATTCTTAATCATTCTTAAACTATTTATATCACCATTCCTGATTCAAGGGAGAGCTAGGCATATGATCTAAAAAGTCCATGATCTATCGATTTAAAATAAAGACACATGCATGTTTTGGGAAGATCAGTAAATAATGATGACAAGTGGGAAACGACCGGGTTAATATTCACAAATTTTAGGAGTTTTCAACATTTAAGACCATGCAGACATAACTCCTTCCCCTTTTCCCCCTTCCCAGCCCCAGGCTTGTTTATTTATACAAATTATTTATAACTTGTTTTGGTATAAAATAAATTGTGAATAATACAAAAATGTACATGTACACAAAGTATAATGATGGGTCTCTGAATGATTTTCATGTTCTAATTCTAGGAGGATGGACTGACCCTAGGGGGTCCTGAATAAAATGTCAAGCAGATTATCACTAACACACTTTTGACGCAGGTCATATTGTGATCATTTCCAGTTTCAGGATGAGGATGACTTTAAGGGGTCATAACCTTTATACCATTTAATGAATAATGACTCAAGGGACAATATTATATATGGTTAAGAGGAGAGTTTTCAACCATTTTCAAGATACAATGTATATGATCATTTGAAGTTTTAGGGGTTGGGAATGACCTCTGGGGGGTCATGATCCCATATATCCTATTTAGTGTGTTATAATACAAAGATGACTTAGGGGCTTTTGCTCTAATGACAGCTATTTTATTGTTTCCGGTTCCAAAGATCGAGTGGAATGACCCAAGGGACTTGCCTCATTGTATAATTTGTATAATTGTGGCATTCCAATGATCTTTGACCCTTTTCCACCTATAGGCCCCTAACCATTTTCATTTCCGATTATTTTACCCCGTTCTAGTCGCCCGTGTGGTGCAGTGGTTAGAACGTCTGCTCTAGAGTCGTGGAGTAAGGAGTTGGTCCTTAAGTCGCGGGTTCGAATCCTCTGCGGGACGTGGAGACCAGTTCTTCGGATGAGACTGTATAAACCGAGGTCCCTAGTTGTTGGCACAAAAAAGATCCCTCAATGTTCAATGGCCCTAAGTGTCGACCATAGGTGATGGCGTCTCCATATGAGAGAAAAAATTCTCGAGAAGGACGTAAAACAACAAACAAACCCCGTTCTATACTGAACGTTTAAAATAATATATTCATAATGTACTTACCGCCTGTTATAGGTACTGTTAACTTGATAGAATAATAAATCCATTTAAAACACACACCATGTGCAAAACAATAATGATAACGGTAAAAGTAGTGCCTGCAGTGTGACGTAATTCCACGCATGAGTCTAGAAATTTTCCAAAAAGGTGTACATTTGTAAAATTTATATTATAATTACATACATTTTTTTTTTCATAAGTTTGTGTTAAATCTATTCGAAATATGACAGGAAAATGGGTGAATCGTGGGTGGGGGTTGATTTTTGACAAAGTTGATTGGGTCAAGATTTGGAAAGGGGTTCTCCGAGTCCTACCCAAATACTGATAAAAATTTGCACAAGTTGTAATTTTGGCATCTAATTTTTTTTTAAGTTCATCAAAAAAGCTATGCACTAAATTAATAATATTTGTTGTTTTGACAATAAATTCAAGATGTTCCAATTATAGGTGGAAAACCCCCATTTTTTACACAAATCTTTCAAAAATTATCTCTTTATCAGAATTTACATTATTAGGTAATATCAGACTGGTAATGAAATATTTACATGCGCGGATCTAGAGGGGGGTGGGGGGTCCGGAACCTATATACGAAATCTATATACGAAAGCAACTAAAAGTGACCTTGGACCCCCCCCCCCCTAGAAAACACGGACCCCTGTTAAGTTGGTACGAAAAGTTATACATATGAAGCTTAATAAGTGAGCAGCCAAACCCCCCTCTCCCCACCCCCACCCGTCACTTGACAAGCCAAAAATTTTTTTTTCAAAACTCAAAATACTCAAATGTCCTATTTCGTGGGGTGGGGTGGGTTCCAACTTCTTTCAGTACCCCAATTTTATATGTACACTACTACATTACCTTTATTTGACTATCATGCAACAAAAAGTGGGGGAGGGGTGGGGGAAACAACCCTTTCAAGAACATTTTCAAAAGTAAAAAGTTATGTTTCGAAAAAAGTGGGGGGGGGGAGGAGTTTTTTTTTTTTTTTTTTTTTTTTTGCTTCTCAGGAAATTGGGGGCTGGAAATTTTTTTGATTGAGGTGTGGAACCCCTCCCCCCACCCCACCCCCCACCCCCCTTCCCGGAAAAATTCCTGGATCTGTGCATGTGACTGAATGTAATATCGACAACGGGAGATAACTCTTCAGAATGTCAAATTCGTCTATTGGGGCATCCGATGATCTTTGATCCTTTCTAAACTTTAACCTAACCATTTGCATTTCGGTTTATTTTACCCCAATCTATACTTAAACTTGTACTTACCGACTATCATAGGTCCTGTCAACTTCACGAAATATAATCCAATTAAAACACAAAATGAATAAATTTCTACTGATATACATGTGCCGGTAATGATTGCATCATCTAAAAATAATAATGGTAAAACTAGTACTAGTAGGGTGACGCAAGCCCAATGTGATGTAAAAATTTTCAAAAAGGTGTTCACGTACATGTACAGTACAAGAACGAATTTTAAATTATCATAACAAACGATGTTTTAACATAACTTTGCCATCTAGGCCTATTTCCAGAAACAGGCAAATTGTGTGTGTGTGTGTGTTGGGGGGGGGGGGGGGAGGGAGGTGACAAAATTGATTGGGTTTGGCTTTTCAAGAAGGTTTTTGCCTAATGAAATACTAAAAAAAGTTTGCACATTTTGATAAATTCATTAAAAACGCTTTGTACTAAAGTAGTATTATTTGTTGTTGAGAAAATAAATTTAAAAAGTTCAATTATGGGCCCAAAATTTATTTCCCCCCTTTTAGCAAAACCTATTTTACATCATTAATTAAATTCTGTTATTTCAGACTGGTAATTAATTAAGGAAATACCTATAAGAGGCCCATAGGTCACATGCTCACCTGAGCATTTTATGCTCGATTTGACGAAACATGTACTGTGTAAATTGTAGAATTATTTTGACTTTTTCTTTGGTAAGCCCAATATGAAGGAGTGTGCATTTAGAGGCAAACACCTTAGTACTGGTATTACTGTCTCATGACAGCATCTAGTTTTTTTGTATTTGATTGCACGATTCTCCATCTTCACAGTCTACTGATGAATGTTAAAATTTAGCATTTTATTGAGAATGCTTCATTGAAGCTAAAAAAGGACAATTATGCGTTCAAAACGATTGATTTTTCTTTTAGTGAACATGCAATTTCATAAAATCGTCATCACCATCTTCCATTGGAAAGACCTCCTTAAATGCTTCTGTTTATTATTATTATTATTAGATCTTTACACCTTTCTGGGGAAAGACCTATTGAAATTGTTCTATTTATAATTCTTTTTTCTCCCGCTGATTTTTTGTTTCGAGGTTACTGAAAATATTTTTTGTTCCTCGAAATGGTCATTAGAAATAAAGGAGAGATTTGACCTAACGACTATGAACTTTGACCCCTTTCGGAGTTTTTGCCCGTTGTACGAAAAACCTTGTTAAACCATATAATTTTTTTTTTACATTTCTGCTTTTACTGAACGACTGTGAATTCAAATTGTGTTGAATACAATATTTTCGTGTAAACTCGCGCGTATATTAATATTCAATTAGAAATGTACTATTTCATTTGTGTGCTTCACGACATGCATACTAGACAAGTTTATGTTATTTACACATCCATAACATTTACAAAACTAAAAGTAAACATTCCTTAAGTATATTGTAACTGTGGCGCCACAATATGTGCAGTGAGGGTAGGAACCAGTGATGGGGTCGATTTTCTTTCAAAAGTAATCGATTAGATTATAATTACTTTGAAATTTAAAAGTGATCGTTTACAAGCTGATTACAGCCATCTTTTAAAGTAATCAATTACATCTGATTACTTTTCCATCATGTAACCAGGATTACTTGTGATTACTTTAGATTACATAAATTCTTTAAAAAGAAATTTCTTATAAGTTCTTTGTTTAATGTTCGCGAAAGAAATGTTTTCTTGGTTTTTTCACAGGGCATTATATATTAAAATCAATGCTCATTTTACACATTTTTTTTAATTGTTATTAATCATCATACATTTTAAAAGATTAGGTAGAGTTCAGACCAAATTTGGTTACATGTCCTTATATAGATGCTTGAGATGGTTTATCTGATCACCTGCTTTCTATTTTATATACAGGTAAATATCTATTATTGTTGAGGAAAATACAAATAAAACTAATTTATCAATCCAATTGGACATAACTATAGTTAGAGGGATTCAACAGAAAACCGATATGTATAATTGACCATTACATGTACAAAAATGCAATAGAAAGTTGTCCATACCCAATATCAAAAGGAAGCTAAAATTTGTACTGATATTGATTGATTATTGTTAAGCACCGAGTCGGCTTTTTTCTGTCATATTTTGGCAGCACTGATATTGCAAAAATGTCATTTGTTGATATTACGATAATTCTTAAAAATGGGTCTCCATTTTCATGTACGTTATTAAAATAAAGTCAGTTCTTTTTGGTAAAAGGGTATCCACTCATAGTCATCCCAAAATCTATTTTTCCACGAGAAGTACTTTACAAATGAAGAACACAGTGGTCATGAATTAATCAATTTTGGTAAAAGGTCGAGTACAAATTACAATCATGTAATCAGTTTGAGTGCTAGATAAACATGTGTAGAGAAGACGATTTTAATAAAGATATAATGCATATTTTCCAACTAAGCCCCACTTCTGGGCCTGAACGCTGATCTTGGAGACTACGATTTGAACAAGGAAAGTCCAGCTTTGGAGTCTGAGCCCTAAACTCAGAGGCCATGAATGTTACAATTTTAGTAGAGGGCTCATTTGCTTATCATATCCTTGCTAAAAATTTGATTGCATGATATCCATGAATAAAGAAGAAGATTGTTCAAGATTGCATAAATTTTTCATGGGTGGTTTTTCCCAGCCCCTCAGGCCCAAGGGAGACAGAAACGTCAAATATTCAAATTTTTTGTCCTCTTTTACCATGAATGCTCTATACTAATTTTTGTTGATACTAGTATTGGTTCAGTGGTAAAAAAAACTGAAAAATGTTCAATAGGTCACAATCTATGTACAATAAATCGACGCACGATGTCAACAAATAGAAATAAGATTGAATTTTAAAAAAAAGTCGCAATATGTCACCTAAGTGACACAGGTAATCTAAAATTAACGTTAGATATTTAAATATTTTTCAACTATAAACGACAAAAAATATCTGTGACAGACATTTAAGAAAGTTTGGCATTGAGGCATGATACACTATGAACCGTCCTTTCCTTCTTCATCTTGTGCATCATCATAAGACAAGTTAAAATCAACAGTTTATTTTTTTTAAAAAACTTAAAAAAATAACAATTTACAATATCGTTGATAGATCAACATGTACAAGAGCATGCAAATATTAAAAATGTAACCAACTGAAAATAGAAGATCGAAATAATGAACATCAATGGATAATTACACAAGTCCTTCTAGAAAATTAAATATGATCTGTAAACAGTTACACTGACATAAAAATAAATTTCATCACCTCATGTTTAGGTGTGTTCATTCTTACCATTGTCGCTTCCTGAAAGACATCCCAAACAAGTAGAGTCTGTATACATCTACATTCACTTCACCAGTATGTATATTATATGGCAATGGTATTCTATTCTGTGCTGTATGTAAACAACTGAGTGAATGTTCATATCTACGTGTTCTGTATAAGTACATAGCAAGATACAGAATGTCGGATGCGAAACCAAATGAACATGACAGCTTCAACAATACATATACTTTACTAGCTGCTTTGTAATACACCTTATTATAATTTTTATTGGGATATATACCTTCCTGTATCAAGTTGGTAGAGTCCCGTAACAAATTTGATGTCATCCTTTGTAATACAGCAACCTTATATTGTGTCAACTTTCCCCTCATAACACCCTCTATTTGTTTCATGAAAACGTAGAACTCCTCAAAATAAAAAATACACCCGTTCAAGTCCAATTCTGTAAAAAAGCTATAATCTAACGCAGTGCTAGATATGATACTGTTTTCCTCTGTACGGACTGTCAATGCTCTGTTTAATATGGCTTTACTGAGGTAAGGTCTCAAGGTTTGACTTAATAGCAGACATGATATCCCTTTACAATACAAATCATATAACTTACTGAACAATGAAGTTTGGACAACTCCGATGACTCTCAGTCGAAACATATTGTTCTGAGGAATAAAAAAGTTTGGACATTCTCCAGTATGTACCCAGTGTATCAAAAGTTTAAAGCATTCCCAGAAACAAGGCAACAAGTTATCTGGTGTCCAAGTCAAAAACTTCTTATTCTGAATTACCCAAAATAGATTTGTTTTTATGAAATATGAAGAAAGAACTGGTGTAACGTTCTGAAAATTAATTACCTCTTTAAGAAAGATTTTAAAGAGACCATAACATAAAAACTGACAGTGGTTCATTGAATAAACAATTTTTTGTTCTGCTTGCGAGAATGAGATTCTCCATTCTTCTCCATTTTCAGGTGTGCTACCGATGGGAACAACATGGAATCCTCCGCTTAATATATCTAACACAATATTTTCAGATGGCCAATCTTGTTGTCGACATCGCTGTATCCATGGTATAGCGCCTGTCGGCCATTGCTGTGACTGCAAACAGTATGCATTGTCTATTTCTGTTTCGTCTTGTAGTATTATTGTAGAACAAGGACCATGAGGCCAAGGAGAGGTGGTCATGATAGAGATGATAGGGTTGTACTTCGTTAATCGCAAATGGTTCTCGCGAAATAAGACACTAGATATAAAAACTTCGTTATTGCTCATTATACAGGAGGATCTGATTAGTGGATCTGTTGATGGAGTCATAAGATTAAGCCTGGTAAATCCTGGTGATAAGTCGTCACAATCCATCAGAATCACGGTGTGTTGTGGGATACGGTAGAAACTGATCTGTGAGAGATCACATATAACCTTGTGGTCAGGATACCAATACATGACATCTAAATCTGAATCAGGTAGTCTGAATCCCTCACGCCTACTCCCACTATTCATTTTGTCCAATCCCCGCATGATGCACACAGGTTTACACACCATCTCCTTAGTGTCCATCACTTCCCTCCTAAATCTCACTTCTGTTAGACTCCCTACTTTACGACACAGTCCTACGTAAATCGCTTCTGACAGTCGAGGTATGTGATGCATTCCGATGTATCATAAGTTAGTTAAATAGCAGAAATCTGAAACACAAACAGTCCTTTATCTCTAGTTTACATTTTAATACGTATCAATTGTATCAATGTTTAGGGACTATTGTAGAAGGTATTTCAATTAGTTGAATAGCAGAAATCTGAAACGCAAACATTCTTTTATCTCAGGTTTACTTGTTAATGCGTGTTAAATAAAATATCAATTTTTACTGAATATTTTTAAAGGTTTTTTTCATTAATTTAGGCCACCATAAGTAATAAATGTCAATCGTAGAAGGACTTCTTATGATAAACGTACACATTATATACTTATACTTCTTCCCAGACATTATTAAAATCGTTTTCTATAAATAAATTCCGTAGCCATTGCTGTTCTTCAAGAGTAATATCCTTTTGACGGCAGTTACGTAATAAACAGTATATAACATCGGATTCAAATAGCCAAGGATGATTTCCTTAAAGACATATATATTCCACTTTCAAATAGCCAAAGGTGTTTGATTGTAGACCGGCCAGAGATTTTGCATAAAGTCTTACTATTAAATAACGTTTAAAAATTATTAAAAAAAAAAAAAACCTAGATGCGATCTCGTTGCGAGCAACGAGTGGGTCTTCCGTCCGATTTTCGATAAGAAGAGATAAGAATTTGACTGAGATTTTCGTTAAAAAATAGTTATATACATAAATTGTTAAGACAAACAAATTTCCTTCAGTAATGTGTAACAAAATATTTATCATTAAAAAATTATAGATTAAACACTTCCGGCCCGTTTTGGCACCTGATATGTGTGGTCAGCCCCTTTTTCTTGATATCGTCTTAAAGCTCTCATGATTTTTAACTCTTTCTGTTCAACAACTTTTCAGAAATTCTTTTTCGTTTCCGAGATATATGCAAGAGAAATATTAAGGGCCGGCCCTAAATGGTGACGTCTAGCAAAAATTGAATGATCGCATATTATTAAGAATATTATTTTGAACGTCTTTTGCTAAAATATTATCAAAATATTATCAAAATATTCTTCCTTTTCAAGATTTATTGCGCCGAAGATGATACAATCTGACCCCTAATTACCCCTTATTGCATAAGATATGATGTAAACACCATGTTATATCGTTAAAGAGTGTGAGGATAAACTATTTCGCTTCAGTAATATATTGCAAAATATTGATCATTAAATAGTTATTGATGAAAGAATTTCGGCCCCTCTCAGCCCCTATTTTGAGGAGCCAGCCCCTTTTTCTTCATACCACTTTAAAGCTCTTATGATTTTGAACACTTTTTGTTCAACAACTATTCAGAAATTCTTTTTCGTTTCCGGGCTATATGCAAACGATATATTTAGGGGCCAGCCCTACAACTCAGTAATGGGGACGTTTAGCAAAAATTGAAAGGTTAAATATTGTTTAAAACATTATTTTGAACATCTTTTATTCAATATTGCTTATCAAAATATTTCCCGCTTTCGAGATATAGAGTGCCAAAGATTTGGCATTCTGGCCCCTTATGTCCCCTAATTATGTAACATATGACATACATATTATAATGTATACAGTGCCGACCAGACACAACCTAACACCAGAGCGAACCCTAAGCGCACCCCGGGTTCGCTTTCTGGGTTCGCTCGGGGTCCGCTACGGGTCCGCTTTCAGAAATTTTGGGTGCGCTCTGCGTTCGCTCGGGGTCAGCTCTGGGTCCGCTAGAGCGAACCCGGCGTTCGCTTTCTGGGTTCGCTTTACGCACTCAAGCGTGAAGCGGACCACGCTTTAATCTTGTCGCGAGTAAGCCCCGCCCCTTGTATATTCCAAATACAGTAGTGAAATCGATCATTATTGTTTTTGTGGCGATCGATACATAAGCATGTACAGCGGCTGCAACGTTATTGTTGAAAACACAACACAAACGATTCCGCACGATTAAACCTGTTACACGAACGATCCTTCACGTACACGATTCTTCACGTTACACTACCATTCATGATTGTTAATGCAAACCCGCTATTTTTTACGCAAAATAGTTAAAGGTATATAGGAGTGAATATTTTTTAGAACGAAATAACTTAAGGCTTAATTAATAGATATTTTAGATTAAAAATAATTATTGGTGAAATTCATCGACTTTGGAAAACTGAAAAAAAAAAATATATTTAGAAATGGATATTTTTGAAACTACATGTACATGTAAATAAGACTTAATACATGTATTTATTTTAGATTACAAATAATTATTTATGTAATTCTCCGACTTTGGAAAATTGTTTTTTTTAATTAATCTTTTTGATACTTAAAGATGTAATTTATGATTGAATGCTGCTTGTTCTATCACATGATATAGATGGGCCGTGAGTTTTGATTTAATTGGATTTTATTATATGCAGTAAGCGGGTATAAGATTTTTAATTAAAAATGGCCTAAAATGATTCAAAACTGTATCCATCTTTCCATTTATGAATTTCAAAAATCAGCCATTTTTTATTCCTTCATTTGCCGAAATTATATTAAAAAAAATAATAATTAGCATCAGGGATTAAAAGTAACCCCGACAATCATATCGTGTACGTTTGCCGACTAAATATTCAAATGTAAGTATTGGGAATTTTTTTTTCATGTACATTTTTGATGTATCGATATAAAACAATCAAGACCACAATTAGCAGTTAATATAATAAACATCAGAGAAAAAAATCGTTAAATATCTAAATAGGCTTTATTATAAAAGTTACGCTATTTTTAAAGAATACAATACTGTACGACTTACTATATTGCTTATTTACTACCGATAATTAGTTCGTTCAATTATGTAAATCGCGCTTCATTTTCCCCCCCTTTATTTCAGTTAAAAAAACAAACAAACAAGCTTATTAAAGCTTTAAATTATTTTTCTTGTAGAAGATAAATCAAAATAATACCATAGTTGTTTACGATCGGACATACATGTACATTTAATTTTTTTTTTCATTTTCAATTAAGAAGATCAATAATTTTAATGTTGATCTGGATTTAGACGAAATGGAAATTAGAATTATAAAGTAATTGAATAAAAGCACGTACATGTACATAATTATACATAATCTTGTACAGTAACTTGAAATTATGAAATGCATTGATTTGTCAAAAACCTTTTCTTTTTTCATTTTTTAGTAACAATTGCAATAACCATTATTTCCCTTTTTCTTTTATACACGAAAGTACCTTTTTACGAAATGTTAATGGATTTTAAAAATAAAAAATACAGAAAATAAATGTGTAAAAATAACATACTACCTGGATAATTAAGATATAAATAATTCTTTTAATCATGTTAATAACAGTTTCACACTTTACATTAATATACTTTGCTTGTACAATGTTTTATTTACATCGAATAACAAACTGGATTAGTCGAGGCGCTGATTGGTTAACACGTGTTATCGCTAATCCTGATTGACAACTCCGTTACGCAACACCGAACGCGCGTTCGCTTTCTGGGTTCGCTACTGAATTTTGGGTTCGCTTTCTGGGTTCGCTCTAGGTCCGCTGCGGGTTCGCTCGGGGTCCGCTCCGGGTTCGCTCGGGGACCGCTATAGCGAACCCCAAGTGAACCCCAAGCGAACCCAGAAAGCGAACCCGGGGTGCGCTCTGGGTTCGCTTTCTGTTAGGTTGTGTCTGGTCGGTACTGGAGTTGTAAATTGTTAAGATAAACATTTTTATTTCAGTAATGTATGCCAAAATATTGATCGTTAAAGAGTTATTGATTTAATACTTTTGGCCCCTCTCGGCCCCTTATATGATAATTCAGCCCTTTTTTCTTGATATCATATTAAAGATCTTGTTATTCTGCACAAATATTGTTCAGTATGTTTTTACAAAATAATTATACTTTAAAAGATATGATACAAAATGTCTCAAAAATTCACTCATGATTCGTGTCCTAAATTTCGACCCCTACCGAGCTTCCGTACTAGGCACTTCCGGAAAATATCTAAACCCAGGTGCAAAATGGCAACATGTCCTCTATCATCACTGAAAATTTCAGCGCTCTACCTTAAGCCGTTTTTGAGTTCCATCGCAGACAAGGAGGTCCTCTGAATTTTGATAAATGGGCGATAACTTTCGACCGGAAGTAAATATCCCTTAACAGACTTGCCGGAATTAACTTCAGATGTCAACGCATCTTCTTTGAAAATTTGAATAAAATCGAACGAGCCATCTCTGAGAAAATCTTCTGCACAAATTTTGTAAGGAGAAAAAAGAATAATAAGAACTAGAGCAAAGCTCGTTGCAAAGCAACGAGTAGGTCTTCCGTCCTGTTTTGACCGGAAGTGACGTCAACAAGAGAAAGGAATGAGTTTAGACGTCTCCATTGACTTTAAAATTACAATTTTGCATCAAAACCTGCAAAATAAGCTATTTCTGGCTACATCCGGTTTGACCGGAAGTGATGTTGAAGGATGATAAATTTGGTTGGACGCTTCTGGTTACATAAATTAACTAATAACATGTCGAAAACGGCAAAAATATGCATTTCTGACTACTTCTATTTTGGCCGGAAGTGACGTTATTTGACGACTTTTGACAATCTTATTCACTTCTACTTGTCATTTTGAACAATTTTGCTTCTTTGATGTATCACAAATTCTCAATAGTTTTGGAGATGTTGAGAAAACACTTTCAGCCCCTGTAGATCCCTTATTTTAGGGGTCAGCCCCTAATTGTTGATATCAATAAAAGAGCTTGCCATTATGCACAACTTTTGTTCTATATGTTTTAAGAAAATATTTACAAGTAAAGAGATATTCTTGAAAAAATGCTAAAAATTTTGATATTCTCAATAAGACTATTTTCGGAGCATCAAAGTGCGGCACTTCCGGGAAAAATGAACTACCTAGTACATATTTATGAACATTGCTCTATCATTGTTGAAAATATCAAGTTCCTATTTAAAGTGTTTTTTTTTAAGAAAACGAGCGGACAAAGTAACCCTCTAAAAATCACCCAATCGCAGAAATCTCCGGACCGGAAGTGAGGTTATCAAAATAAAAAATATATATCTAGATTTTTTTATTTTCTACCAGACCTGAAAGTTTCCTGAAAATCAAATAACCCGTTTCCGAGAACTCGCGTGCACAAAATCGGTAGGGAAAAAACAATAATAAAATTATGCCTGGACATTTTTTTTATTTCTCTGCAAGTGACCTTGACCTTTGATCAAGGTCATGACACAGCCTCCGTTCATAAGCAATCTCTGTTTCAAGTAAGAGCTTCCAGTGATTTTCTATTACTAAATCATAGCTTGGAATAGAAATTAATTTTTTTCTGTCAGTATCCTTGAACTTGACGGAATAACCTTGGGTCAGTGTCAAGACAAACCCTCAATCTCAAACAACCTCTGTTTTAAGAAAGAGGTTCTAGTGATTCCCCCTTAGAAATTCATATCCCAGACAGGCATTTTACAACTTTTTCTGCCAGTGACCCTGAATTTGCTGAAATAACCTTATTTTAAGTCATCTAAAACCGGCGGACCATAAGCAATCTTTGTACCAAGTGCGAACATAAAAAATTAAAGCCTAGATGGTAATAATACAATTTTCTTTGTCAAAGTCGAAGCAAACATTTTTGTCACAAGCAATCTCTGTATCAAGTATGAGCTTCCAGTGATTCTCAATTACAAATAAATGGCTCGAACAAAACTTTTCTTCTTTCTCCACTGACCTTGAATTTGCTGGAATGACCTTGGATCAAGACTATGACACACCCTAGCATCATTGGCAATCTTTGTAACAAGTATGAGCTTCCATTTAATCCAAAAAGTCATAGCCTGGGCAAACTTGGAGGGACAGACGGGCAGCTAGACAAGCGGACAGACAGACGGACAATATGATTCCTAATCCCCCTCCCCCCGGCCCAGACACTTCGGTTGCGGGGGATATAAATTCCTATGTTAAATTTTGAACACCCATTCAGATTTGGAAAAAAAAATTAAATCTTTACTATTTCAGGGAGATATTATAAGTATGTTTTCTCATTCCGGCCCACAGGTTTTTAGAGAATAATTTTTTTCAAATGACCTTTCCAATTTTTACTACTTACTTTCTTAATTATCTTCTGTTGGAAGAGGATGTGGTCATTCATTTGATCAATAACGTTTGGTTGATACTGACCCAGTGATTCTTGAAAAGATAAGAATGAGAAAAAAATTACAAGTACCAGGTTTACAGCGACAACGTCGATTATGCTTACATCGAGAAAGCCAATATCGAAGTCAGAGAACAAACAAATTGTGAACAGAAAATCTTACTTAGCCTTTGGCATGAGAGATGGGGTACTGATTAAAAATTGAAATTATTTTTATATAGTCAATTTTTTTTTCGATCGACGTTTTGACGCTCACCCCCCCCCCCCTCCAAAAAAATGATTGAAAACTTCGCCTCTGAAGGGAAGCATTTTATCTATTTCCGGGGGGGGGGGATATACGTTTACTGATGAGAGGAAATTTAATCAACTATCACTCCTATAAATATGAATGATTGCTTCGGAATATTTGGTTACAATTACATGGCTTTAATATTTATTTATACACGTAAGTTAATGTCAGCTAAGAACTAAATTAACATCTGCTATAGACAAAACCAATAAATTTTTTGCTATTTAGGATTATCTACATATATAGATCTATTTGTAAGAACCACTTTTTATAAAACAAATTTTCGCCCATGATGTATTTGGCACTCTATTTAATTACCATTTTATTTGGATGTCGATCAACACATTTTTTTTCAAAAACCCCGGAGTGCAAAATAAGCGAAACTGGCCAATGAAGATGTTTAAAAATCCTGATTCCGCAATCGCATCATCTCGTGCGTTTCAATCAGAGGTCGGAAAAACAACCCCGAATGTTTTAACATTACCGAATGTTAAAAATTTTACACAAGATGGAGTCGCTTCCTATTTATTAAGATAGACGGAGTTGAAAGTCCCTTCTAGCTAATAAGTATATTTAAGGTAATATCTTTACATTCAATAAACTTAAACTCAATACTCAACAGAAAAAATATCTTCCCTCATTGAGGGAAGATCTTTTATAGTCATTTATTTCAAAGTCTAGGAAAGGGGGGGGGGGAGTCTACGTAATACATTCGAAGTTTTTTTTTCCTGTTAGTTGGAAAGGCCCGAGAAATTGCGATTGACTTACATATATCTCGGTCTAAAAACACTCTGACAAACCCAAACCACGCAGTTTTATTCAGGACATGTGTACAGTGAAATGAAAAAAGTATATTCAATCCAGTTAATTTGAGAAAAAAAATAGTCCGGCATTTTTTCAACCTCGTTCGGTTAATTTATTAATTAATCTTTTTTCCGTGAAGGAGGAAGGCATGGACGAAGGATTAAATAAAAATTATTTCCAGGTGTACAAAAGCACCCGCGCATGGACTTCATTTTAGTACTACATATTGTGATTGAAGTTGAAAATAATCAACAAACAGATTTACAGAATAGAGAGATTATGATTGATATTGTGAATAAAATTAAGAAAATTGAACAATATTTGATACAGGAACTACCTGGTATATATGTATATGAGCAAATGAGTCTCTCTCTCTCTCTCCCTCTCTCTCTCTCTCTCTCTCTCTCTCTCTCTCTCTCTCTCTCTCTCTCTCTCTCTCTCTCTCTCTCAATCGTTTTTTTTAAACTAACCCAGACAAGTCAATTATTTGAAAGAAAATACTCAGTTCTATACGGTAAACGATACAAATAGTTTAATAGTTTATGATACAAAGGCTGCCGATTATGATTTTAATAATTGAAATAAAGTTGTCGAAGTGTATTAATTAAGAATGATAAATTTGTGATATTTAGTAGCTGCACTGAAGTTCACTGGTCTGAAGAAAAAAAATGGGATGGATGACCAGAGACTCCGGTCCGTCAATATATATATATTTTTTTCCAGAAAGCTACGTGTACAGTAACTGTTCTGCAGTTAGATATTCAAGTGATACTAAAATTTTCCCGGTATTTACCTTTTCCGTCCCAATTGATATTTAAAAAAATATGTTATATGCATTCTGAAATTTACAGGTCTGGATGTACGATATAGGTTTATTGTTATCTACATGTATAACCCGCTACCGATATTTAATCCCACAACAAAATTATGATGTTAGCATACTATACTTAAAAAAGATCATTTACGAGTTTTGAATTAATTATAAAAACAAAATTCATTGCTTAAAATTTTGAGGTATTTTATTAAAACTTTACTATCAACCCTGTAATATAAATAGGCATAGTGTAACACAGAAGTCGCTTATGAGGTTCAGACCTTGGCCACGTGACGGAGTTACCTATCAATGTTTAATCCTTTTCATTGTTTACTTTTCAAAAAAATAACGAATCATTTTTAAGTAAGACTGGTCACCCTTATGATTCGAAGGATTCTCTTTAAAAGTTTAAAATTGGTATAATTAAGGAATCACTGTCTAGTTAGTAGAGTATGCCAGGGCATCAACGATAGTTGGAAACGTGGGATAATTTGCATAACGGGCGAAGCCCGTTATGCATAAATTATCCCACGTTTCCAACTATCGTTGATGTCCCTGGCATACTCTACTAACTAGACAGTGATTCCTTATATTTCCATTTCATTTTAAAATAAAATTGTAAATTTAGATTTTAAAAATGTAGACTAATAGATTTAAATTACACTAGACCTCACATGTCAATTTCAATAGTCCCCGCCCACCGACCTCAACCACAAAGACAGCAGCACGAGAATTACATGCATATTTGGCCTCCTTAGAGTCAGACGCAAAGACAGCCGCACGAGAATTACATGCATATTATGCCTTCTTAGCTACTGACCTTTCGCTTGGCAAAATTTGCATTCCGTTAGAATGATCAAGAAATCAACTCTCCTAACTTTCAAAGAGTTATCACAGAGAAAACAAATAGAAATGGAAATGTTCATGAATATTTCCATTTCTATTTGTTTTCCCGTAAGTCGTTGTGTTTGTAAATTAGATTTAGAACAACAATGTTTGATGACTGCGCACTGGTTTACATGCACGCGATGGACTGCTTTGACGAAAAGCGATCGAAGGAATGGTTAATGGTTGCATAGTTGTAAACAAACACAAAACCTGGCTAGACGTTTTGGATTAAGGCTACATGTATCATGATCAAATTTAAAACAAAGATAAACTAACATAATCTCAAATATTCGATATTTATAATTGTCCATTAATTGTCGTGTTTACAAAATAGACTTAAAACGCCGATTTTTATTTTATATTGAGGGATGGGTTACGTAACGGTAAACAGAATACATTATGTAGAATCTGGGGTTCAGGTGAATGAAAGAATCACGCAGTTAATGATTGTGAATTATTTGACTCTTAAAAGTTTTATCGCGTTTATATTGTTTGCTTTCATATTTAAACAAATAAAAGATACTTGTACTTTTTTCTGTTTCTCTCTCTTTCTCTCTTGGAAGGTTTTTTATTTTAAAACACAATAAAAAGAGAAAGTTGTCACCGAATAATCTGAATAGGAACCAAAGAGCACGTTTAAAACCTAATTTAAAAATATTAGGATACAGCGTTGAAAAATATATTATTTATGGCAAGTTTATTTCAGTTATACGCTTTAAGAATTCTTCTTCACTAGCCAAATGAAAACGGGTCCTTGTTTACGGGTCTTGCTTTTTTCCCTACCATACACAAGACTCGAACAAAATATTATTTTCATGAGACAAAGAAGGTGTAAAGGAACAACTTTTTATCGACAGCCATATCGAAATGTTTTCTCGTTTTTGAGTTATAAAGCAAAAACTTTCAAGGGCCCTAGGTCCCTAATTTAAGGGGCCAGCTCCTCAATAGTGGTGTAAAATAAAAGGTATTTAAATTGTACACAACTTTTATTCTACATGACTTAACAAAATATTTCTTATTTAAAAGATACAAATGAAAACAAGTGTCAATTTTTGCTCTTTCATGCGTCCTAATTTTTGACCCCTATCTATCGGCAATTTGAACGCAGAAATCAAAAAACAAAAACCAATGTTGACAACTTCATTGCTTCTGTTTCTTATATTCAGTAGTATTTATGTTCCAACTTTTGTTGTCTCGGAATATTTGTCTTGAAATTAAAGACCCTAAATTTTCGCTTAAAGGGAAATAACTAGAAAGCAGAAGTGGTTTTTGGAAAAATATTATATTATTCTGATAGAGTTTTGTAACGTCTATAAACTCGGAAATTTTGATTAAAATCCGTTGAGAAATAAGCAAGATATGAGGCATCAAAGTTAACAAGTAGGAAAAAGAGGATAAAAATTTGGTCTGTAGCGGACGTTGATGTTTGGTATTTCGGGTAAAAATGAACATCCAAGTACAAATCTACATATGTTGCTCTATCATCACTGAAAATCTCACGTTCCTGTGTTAAGTGCTTTTCTTGAAAATGCCCGGACAAACTAACCCTCGAAAATCACCAAATCTCGAAAATCTCCGGACCAGAAGTGACGTCATCAAAATGAAAAAATATATATCTAGATTTTTTAATTCTCTATCAGACCTGAAAGTTTCATGAAAATCGGGCGAGCCGTTTCCGAGAACTCGCATGCACAAAATCGGTAGGAAAAAAAAAACATTAATAAAAATAGTGGAAAAGAAACCTAAGAATAACAGTAAGGTCTTCCGCTGAAGTCGGAAGACCTTAATAAAGGTAAAAAAGAAACCGAAGAATAATAGAAGGGTCTTCCGCTGAATACGGAAGACCCTAACTAGATGAGATCTCGTTGCAAGCAACGAGTAGGTCTTCCGTCCGATTTTTCGATAAGATGAGATATGATTTTGACTATGATCTTTGTCAAAAGATAATAATATACAGACTTCCCTAATTAGATTTCATTCTTTTGATTTATATAACATTATCAAAGAGCTATAGAAGACATGCTTTTGTCCCCTCTGAGCCCCTAATTTGAGTGGTCAGCCCCTTTTTCTTTATATCAATTGAAAGGTCTTGTGATTTTGAAAACGTTTTGTTTAAGAAATTTTCAGAGATTTCTTTTCGTTGTGGAGATATGCTGAATTGAAATATTAGAGGCCACCGCACCAAGTCTTTAAGAGGGCCGTTTCACAAAAACTGAAAGGTGCATATTGTTTAGAACATTATTCTGATCATCTTTTGTTCAGTATTGCTTATCAAAATATTCTCCCTTTTCGAGATATAAAGCGTCAAAGATTAAGCATTCTGGCCCCTTGTGACCCCTTATTACGTAACATACAATCAGAATCTTATCACATATATTTGTAAATCGTTATGATAAACATCTTTGCTTCGGTAATGTATTACAAATTATTGATCGTTAAAGAGTTATAGATGAAAGACTTTTGGCCCCTCTCAGCCCCTAATTTGAGGGGTCAGTCCCTTTTCCTTGATATCAAATGAAAGGTCTTGTGATTTTGAAGACTTTTTGTTCAACAACTATTCAGAGATTTCTTTTCGTTGTGGAGATATGCTGAATTGAAATATTTAGGGGCCTCCCTTCCAAGTCCTTAATGGGGCCGTTTGACAAAAAATAAAAGGGTGCATATTGTTTAGAACATTATTCTGACCATCTTTTGTTCAGTATTGCTTATCAATATATTCTCACTTTTCTAGATATAAAGCGTCAAAGATTTAGCATTCTAGCCCCTTGTGACCCCTTATTACGTAACATATGATCAGAATCTTATCATATATTGTTGTAAATCGTAAAGATAAGCATCTTTGCTTCAGTAATGTATTACAAATTATTGATCGTTAAAGAGTTAAAGATGAAAGACTTTTGGCCCCTCTCAGCCCCTAATTTGAGGGTCAGCCCCTTTTTCTTGATATTTAATGAAAGGTCGTATCATTCTGCACAACTTTTTTTCTATATGTTTTAACAAATTCTTAACATGTATGAAGATATGAAAGAAAAGGTGTAAAATTTTGTCAGTTGTTTCTGAGACATTTTTTGAGCCCTACCGAGCTTCGGCGCCTTTTGCGCTAGAGAGATTTTGACACCTGCCTGCAAATCTACAAACCTTCCCCTACCTTTACTGAAAATCTTGACTCAATATCTTAAGTCGTTTCGGAGGAGTTTCCAGGACAAGCCGACCCTCTGAAAATCAGAAAATCCTAAATATTTCGAGATGAAAAGTGACGTCATCAACGAAAAAATTTCCAATAAGGTTCAGATCAATACCTACCAGATCTGAAAGTTTCATGAAAATCGGCCAAGACGTTACCGAGAACTTGCGTGCACAAAATCGGTAAGAATAATAATAATAACTACAGCAAAGCTCGTTGCAAAGCAACGAGTAGGTCTTCAGTCCTGTGTTGACCGGAAGTGACGTCAACAAGAGAAAGGAAGGAGTTTCGACGTCTCCAGTGACTTTAAAATTACAATTTTGCATCAAAACCAGCAAAATAGGCTATTTCTGGCTACTTCCGGTTTGACCGGAAGTGATGTTGAGGGATGATAAATTTGGTTGGACGCTTCTGGTTACATAAACATGTCGAAACGCCAAAAATATGCATTTTCTGACTACTTCCGTTTTGGGCGGAAGTGACATAATTTGACGACTTTTGACAATCTTATTCACTTCTACTTGTCATTTTGAACAAATTTGCTTCTTTGATGTATCACAAATTCTCAATAGTTTTTGAGATTTTGAGAAAACACTTTCAGCCCCTGTAGATCCCTTATTTTAGGGGTCAGCCCCTAATTGTTGATATCGAATGAAAGAGCTTGCCATTCTGCACAACTTTTGTTTTATATGTTTTAACAAACTATTTACAAGTAAAGAGATATTCTTGAAAAAATGCTAAAAATTTTGATATTCTCAATAAGAATATTTTTGGAGCATAGCGAGCGTCAAAGTGCGGTACTTCTGGAAAAATTGAACTACCTAGTACATATTTATGAACATTGCTCTATCATTGCTGAAAATATCAAGTTCCTATTTTAAGTGCTTTTTAGAGCGAACAAAGTGAACCTCTAAAAATCACTTAATCGCAGAAATCTCCGGACCGGAATTGACGTCGTCAAAATAAAAACATATATATCTAGATTTTTTTTATTTTCTACCAGACCTGAAAGTTTCCTGAAAATCAAACAACCCGTTTCCGAGAACTCGCGTGCACAAAATCGGTAGGGAAAAAAATAATAAAATTATGCCTGGACATGTTTTTTTTATTTCTCTGCAAGTGACCTTGAACTTGCCAGAAAGACCTTTGATCAAGGTCATGACACAGCCTCCGTTCATAAGCTATCTCTGTTTCAAGTAAGAGCTTCCAGTGATTTTCTAGTACTAAATCATAGCATGAAATAGAAATCAATTTTTCCTGTCAGTATCTTTGAACTTGACGGAATAACCTTTGATCGGTGTCAATACATACAATCAATCTCAAACAACCTCTGTTTTAAGAAAGCGGTTCTAGTGATTCCCCCTTAGAAATTCATATCCCAGACAGGCATTTTATAATTTTTTTCTGCCAGTGACCCTGGATTTGCTGAAATAACCTTATTTTAAGTCATCTAAAGCCAGCGGACCATAAGCAATCTGTGTACCAAGTACGAACTTAAAAATTTACAGCCTAGATCGTAATCATACAATTTTCTTTGTCAAAGTCGAAGCAAACCTTTTTGCCACAATCAATCTCTGTATGAAGAATGAGCTTCCAGTGATTCTCAATTACAAATAAATGGCTCGGACAAAACATTCATTCTTTCTCCAGTGACCTTGAATTTGCCGGAATGACCTTGGTTCAAGACCACGACACACCCTAGGATCATTGGCAATCTTTGTAACAACTATGAGCTTCCATTTAATCCAAAAAATCATAGCCTGGGCAAACTTGGATAGACAGACGGACAATATGATTCCTAATCCCCCCTCCCCTTCCCCACACGTTTGCAGAGGATATTAATTCCTATGTTAAATTTTGAACATTCTGATCTAAAAAAAAAATTAATCTTTACTATTTCAGGGAGATATTATAAGTATGTTTTCTCAATCTGGCCCACAGTTTTCTAGAGAATAATTTTTTTTAAATGATCCTTTCCAATTTTTAATGCTTGTATTTCTTAATTATCTTATGTTGGAAGAGAATGTGGTCATTCATTTGATCAACAACGTTTGGTTGGTAATGACCCAGTGATTCTTGAAAAGATAAGAATGAGAAAAAAATTACAAGTACCAGGTTTACAGCTACAACGTCGATTTTGCTCACACTGAGAAAGCCAACATCGAAGTCGGAGAACAAACAAATGATGAGCAAAAAATCTTACTTAGCCTTTGGCATGAGAGATGGGGTACTGATTAAAAATTGAAATTATTTTTATTTATTATATATTTGTTATATAATACAGGATTTTTGCATCCCTGATATGAACACAGGCACACGCCCTGTATTACACACCCTGTATAAGCACCCTTTATTTCACCCTTTATCACACCCTTTATTACACCTTTTCGGAACATTTCTGTATTTTTTCATTTGGAGTATCTCGGATCTTTTTCTATTTGTTAATGAAGTTTATTTAAATTGTAATTTTAGTCCATCAGATATCTTAATGCTTTTCAAAATAATTATTTGTTCAATTTATAATTATTTCATTTCTTATCGCCGAATGCATTGCATTTGGAAAAAAAAAAAATGAGAAACGGAAATTCAACAACAACAGAACACATTCGATTATTTAAAAAATGGTAATTAATTGACAAGTTTATTTAAGATTTTCAGACACTGTTTTCAAATATATAATAAAAACAACAATACATGGCAAAATCTGTATCACACCCCATATCAACCCTCGACCAATATCAGCCCTCTGGCCTTCGGCCCTCGGGCTGATATTGGAGTCTCGGGTTGATATGGGGTGTGATACAGATTTTGCCATGTATTATTCTCTATATATTCAATATTTTTTTTTAAGATCGACGTTTTGACCCCCCCCCCAACAATGATTGAAAACTTCGCCTCTGAAGGGAAGCATTTTATCTATTTGGGGGGGGGGGGATACGTTCATGTGTACTGATGAGAGGAAATTTAATCAACTATCACTCCTATAAATATGAATGATTGCTTCGGAATATTTGGTTACAATTACATGGCTTTTATATTTATTTATATAGGTAAGTTAATGCCAGCTAAGAACTAAATTAACATCTGTTATAGACAAAACAAATAAATTTGTAGCTATTTAGGGTTATCTACTTGTATAGATCTATTTGTAAGAACCACTTTTTATAAAACAAATTTTCGCTCATGATATATTTGGCACTCTATTTAATTACCATTTTATTTGGATGTCGATCAACACATTTTTTTCAAAAACCCCGGAGTGCAAAATAAGCGAAACTGTCAAATGAAGATGTTTAAAAATCCTGATTCCGCAATCGCATCGTCTCGGGCGTTTCCGTCAGAGGTCGGAAAAGTTTTAACATTACCGGATGTTGAAATTTTATACAAGATGGAGTCGCTTCCTATTTATAAAGGATAGACGGAGTTGAAAGTCCCTTCTAGCTAATTAGTATATTTTAGGTAATATCTTTACATTCAATAAAGTTAAACTCAATAGTCATTTATTTCAAAGTTTGGGAAAGGGGGGGGGGGGAGTCTACATAATACATTCAAAGTTTTTTTCCGTTAGTTAGAAAGGCCCGAGAAGTTGCGACTGACTTATCTTGGTCTAAAAACACTTTGACAAACCCAAACCACGCAGTTTTATTCAGGACACGTGTACAGTGAAATGAAAAAAGTATATTCAATCCAGTTAATTTGAGAAAAAAAATAGTTTGGCATTTTTTCAACCTCGTTCGGTTAATTTATTAATTAATCTTTTTTCCGTGTAGAAGGAAAGCATGGACGAACGATTAAATAAAAAATATTTCCAGGTGTACAAAAGCACCCGTGCATGGACTTCATTTTAGTACTACATATTGTGATTGAAGTTGAAAATAATCAACAAATAGATTTACAGAATAGAGAGATTATGATTGATATTGTGAATAAAATTAAGAAAATTGAACAATATCTGATACAGAACTATCTGATATATATGTGCACGAGCAAATGTCTCTCTCTCTCTCTCTCTCTCTCTCTCTCTCTCTCTCTCTCTGGATCGTATTTTTTAAAACTAACCCAGAAAGGTAATTACGTAAGTTACAAGTCAATTATTTGAAAGAAAATACTCAATTCTATACGTTAAACGATACAAATAGTTTAATAGTTTATGAAACAAAGGCTGCCGATTATGATTTTAATAATTGAAATAAAGTTTTCAAAGTGTATTGATTAAGAATGATAAATTTGTGATATTCAGTAGCTGCACTGAAGTTCACTGGTCTGAAAAAAAATGGGATGGATGACCAGAGACTCCGGTCCGTCAATAAATTATTTTTTTTTCTCGGAAAGCTACATGTACAGTTCTGCAGTTAGATATTCAAATGATTCTAAAATTTTCCCAGTGTGTACCTTTTCCGTTCCAATTGATATTTAAAAAAAAATGTTATATGCATTCTGAAATTTACAGTTCTGGACAAACGATATAGGTTTATTGTTATCTACATGTATAACCCGCTACCGATATTTAATCCCACAACAAAATTATGATGTTAGCATACTTTACTTAAAAAATATCATTCACGGGTTTTGAATTAAGTATAAAAACAAAATTCATTGCTTTAAAATCCTGATGTATTTTATTTAAAATTAACTATCAACCCTGTAATATAAATAGGCATAGTGCAACACAGAATTCGCTTATGAAGTTCAGACCTTCGCCACGTGACGGAGTTACCTATTAATGTTGAATCCATTTCATTGTTTACTTTTCAATAAAATAGCGAATCATTCTTGAAGTAAGACTGGTCACCCTTATGATTCGGAAGATTCTCTTTAAAAGTTTAAAGTTGGTATAATCATGATAAAAACCTGTGATGAAAAAAATATGACTGGAAATATTTGTGTTGAAAACGGATTAATTTACTGTTTCAAAACGTAGAGAAAGCGCAAAGCTTGTGCATTTAATAGTTAAATTAAAGTAACCGCAGATCGCTAGTCCATACGCAATGAATTACCAAATTAAAAGTAAAATTACACACTGTTGGGAAATAAATTGTTGGTAACGTTAAAACAATTGAAATATGGAGATAACGAACATTTAAAATTTAAGACTGATTTAATGCTTAGCGTTTTGTACTTAAATCAAATCTAAGATATTAAGATAATTTATTTGAAAGATTCGATTTGCTTAAAGAAAATATTATTTTCCCTAAGTCGTTGTGTTTGTAAATAAGATTTAGAACAACAATGTTTGATGACTGCGCACTGGTTAACATGCACACGATGGACTACTTTGACCACAAGCGATCGAAGGAATGGTTGCGTAATTGTAAACAAACACAAAACCTGGCTAGACGTTTTGGATTAAGGCTACATGTATCATGATCAAATTTAAAACAAAGATAAACTAACATAATCTCAAATATTCGATATTAATAATTGTCCATTAATTGTCGTGTTTACAAAATAGACTTAAAACGCCGATTTTTATTTCGTTTACGACTGTGGGTCAATGGTTCACACGCGGTGGATAGCTTTAGATCTTCTCGGCCGCGCGTGATTGAGGGATGGGTTACGTTACGGTAAACAGAATAGAATCTGGGGTTCAGGTGAATGTAAGAATCACGCAGTTAATGATTGTGAATTATTTGACTATTAAAAGTTTTTTCGCGTTTATATTGTTTGCTTTCATATTTAAACAAAGAAAAGATACTTGTTCTTTTTTTGTACAGTTTTCTCTCTTTCTCTCTTGGAAGGTTCTTTATATTAAAACACAATAAAAAGTGAAAGTTGTCACCGAATAATCTGAATAGGAACCAAAGAGCACGTTTAAAACCTAATTTAAAAAAAATAGGATACAGCGTTGAAAGATATATTATTTATGGCAAGTTTATTTCAGTTATACGTATAAAGAGTTCTTCTTCACTAGCCAAATGAAAACGGGTCCTTGTTTACGGCTCTAGCTTTTTTTCCGTACCATACACAAGACTCGAACAAAATAATATTTTCATGAGACAAAGAAGGTATAAAGGAACAACTTTTTATCGACAGCCATATCGAAATATTTTCTCGTTTTTGAGTTATAAAGCAAAAACTTTCAAGGGCAATAGATACCTAATTTAAGGGGCCAGCTCCTTTTTAGTGGTGTCAAATAAAAGGTAATTAAATTGTACACAACTTTTATTCTACATGTCTTAATAAAATATTTCTTATTTAAAAGATACAAAGGAAAACATGTGTCAATTTTTGCTCTTTTATGCGTCCTAATTTTTGACCCCTATCTAGCGGCAGTTTGAACGCAGAAATCAAAAAACAAAAACCAATGTTCACAACTTCATTGCTTCTGTTTCTTATATTCAGTAGTATTTATGTTCCAACTTTTGTAGTCTCGGAATATTTGTCTGGAAATTAAAGACCTAAATTTTCACTTAAAGGGAAATAACTCGAAAGCGGGAGTGGATTTTGATGTTATATCATTCTGTTAGAGTTTTTTAACGTCTATAAACTCTGAAATTTTGATTAAAATCTGTTAAGAAATAAGCGAGATAGGAGGCATCAAAATTAACAAGTAGGAAAAATAAGATAAAAAATTGGGCTGTAGCGGAGGTTGATGTTTGGTATTTCGGGTAAAAATGAACATCCAAGTACAAATCTACATATGTTGCTCTATCATCACTGAAAATCTCACGTTCCTTGTTTAGTGCTTTTCTTGAAAATGCCCGGACAAACTAACCCTCGAAAATCACCAAATCTCGAAAATCTCCGGACCGCAAGTGACGTCATCAAAATAAAAAATATATATCTAGATTTTCTAATTCTCAATCAGACCTGAAAGTTTCATGAAAATCGGGCGAGCCGTTTTCGAGAACTCGCGTGCACAAAATCGGTAGGAAAAAAAAACAATAAAAATAGTGGAAAAGAAACCTGAGAATAACAGTAAGGTCTTCCGCTGAAGTCGGAAGACCTTAATATTAATAATAATAATAATAATAGGGAAAAAGAAACCGAACGAAAACAATAATACCTTAATAATAAAGGTAAAAAAGAAACTTAAGAATAATAGAAGGGTCTTCCGCTGAAGACGGAAGACCCTAAAAAAAACATAATTGAAAAATCAATCGTTTTTTCTCGCAAATTTACATGGACGGAATGCATATTAAAAAAAAAAAGTACAGATTTACATGTTTTAAATTTCTTTTTAAAATACATCCACTTTTGGCAGTGCTGTATTTATTAAGAAAATTATAGCATTTGTCCACAAACTTTATGGAAAACCCTCGTACATTAAAAATTCCATAATCGATATTTTGCAAATAATTAGAAAAACAGCATATTGCATAATTAAAAAAAAAGATTTTTGATAACAAGTATGTTTATCATTCTTTTTTTTAATCTTGATCCCTTATGTAACACACTAAGCTACGCTTAACAACTTCAATCTATTCAACCATAATGTTACATGGATGTATCACGTAGTGTAATGTATTAATAATATATCAAGAGAGAATATTACGCAAGAACACTGTGTCGTTTTTCTTCCAATAACCAAAAAATGCGCTTAAATACCTTAGAGCTGTTTTTACAACTTTTCATAAGCGTACTGAAATGAAATTTAAACAATAATTGAAATGTGATTATTACGTTAGAAATACGTTAGAGCCGTTTTCATGACTTTTCATTTTTACACCGTAGTGTATTTAAACGTTATCATTTAGAAGAAAAAAATACCTAACGACTCTAGAACATCCGTGTTAATGCGTATGATTATGAAAAGTTTATATAGAATATATAGTGAAATGAAAATATATTACACGTTTTACGCTGTTGACGTAAAAAGATTTTTTTTTCTTTTTAAAACCCAAATTCTCGAGAGGGACGTTAAACAACATACAAAACAAACAAACGTTACGGTTGTCCTCCAGGAAAACACCCTTAGCTTTATATATGAACCCGGAATTTTATATACGTTTAATTACGTTTATGTAACTTTACGGCCGTGCGGCTCTAGAACTGCCTGGACGTTGAAAGGATATAGGAAACATTGTACTGTTAATAATAAAAATATAGATCTCCCAAAAGATAGATTTTTTTTGTTAAAAAAAAATGTTAAATGCTATGAATGCTAAAAAAGTAAAAAAAAATTACACTTATGTTAATCAAAAATTTAATATGAAAAGTATATTTGGATATAAAATAGACAAACCTGTATGATGAAATATCTGTCTCTGATGGAAACTCCCTTCCCGCGTGACTTACGATTTGTAATTAAGCAATTATACATTTCCGGTTGAAAGACCAGTCAATTTCCTTATCATGGTAAAGATTTGTAAATAAGGTTTAGGTCCTATTAATATCACACTTAAATTATCATGCTCAAAATGTATCGTACAAATTACAACATACCTACATGGGATAACTTAATAGGCAAAAAGCCTGAAATGTCGTGAGGCAATCATTTGTATTCTTTTATTAAGTATTGTATAAATATGAACTATTGAGACATCGCTGATGTATCGTTTTGCTGTAATGTACCAAATCGTTTTACAACAACAACCCCCTCCCCCCACACACATGTGAAGCGTGCCAAACGGGTACAGAGGTTAAAGACTGTGTTAAAGTGGGAATTTCTTTATTTTCGTTATTTCATTGACATTTTACCAAAAATACTAGTTATCATACATGTATAACACTGGTGACAAATAAAATGAGAATATATTGATATCTGAAGTTTTAAGCCAAGTACTTTTTACAGCACAAATGGGGACCTCATTAAAATTGACACACAAGTTCTTGAAATATTGTATCTAAACGAGGACTTTAAAAAAAAATATATAAAATAATCTCTTCTGTGCTTTTTATTCACTAAATACAACTGTCCTCACCAGTGATAAGGGTCGCTGTCTCTATAGGCACTTGAATGTTTTATAATTTAAAGTGTATACATATCTTACACAAGAGTGGAACGTTTATCAATCGATGACATGTGCGTTTGAATCATCACTACACAATTCAGGGGACTTTGTGTGTATAAATTATTAAAATACAATAAAGGATATCTGTGTATAAATCATTACATTTGTACATTTGCAAAACTGTAGGGACATTTATGTATTCAATATTATAATAAACTAGAGGTCATATGGATAAAGAATATTAATAAGCCATAGGGACATTAGTAGGTGAAATATAGAGATAACGAACAGTAATCAAGCTCAAAAGTCTAGTGAATCAATACAAATCGTAAACGGAGCAAGCACAGACCTTTAAAAGCATCAGAGATGGGATCAGGTGCCAGGGAGGAGTAATCATCCCCTGTCGACCGGTCACACCCGTCGCGTGCTCCATGCCGTAATCGGACAAAGGGGAAAATCCGTACATAATTTAGTGTATAAATAATAGCCTAACGATTAGTATGAAAATCTTCGGGCAGCATGCGACTTAATGATAGATTGTATTTGCTGACAAAATCATTGTATCGACAATAGAATTTGTGGAATGTTGACTTCAAACGAGACTGTTGATATCCTTGTTTCAACAACTTGTTTGTCAATAGCTTGCCTCTTAGAAATTGCTCTTACGTAGAGCACGCTCTTGTGTATCAAAGAACTGGGAGACATAAACTACATATGAATGTGATAAAGATATACTGCTACATAAATAAGGAAAGTTCACAATAGAAAAACTAAAGTCATCACATTTATCATAAAGAATTGTTGTTGGTTACCATTAACGTCCTAACACTTACAATAACATATGTAACATATCACATGATTAATAACCAGCATTCATATTATAAGATAAAAGCAAATGTATATAATTTTTGGAATAAATGTAAATTCTTTTTAATGCAACCGATTCAAAAGTTAAAAAAGTTTTAAAAACACGGTAACATTTTAAAAATGTTTATTAAAATCTAAAGTAAAATTAAATATAATCCATTGATATTAAAACAAAGTAAAAGGAAACTGTAAATGAATGAAAGGCACTTTAAGAATTCACTAAACAACAATTTCTAAATAAATTCTCCAAAACAAATATCCCATAACACAATCCTTAAAGATAATTTCTAAATATAAATCCACTAATTATTAAATTACCCCTTGTATATACTCTGTCGTTTCCTCTTACTCCCCCTAACTCCTCCTGCTCTACTTAGCTAAGGTCTAGACGTAATTAATCACTATCATCTCCACCTCCCATTCATTACGATCAGTTTACTTTCTCCTCTTACCCTAATTGCTGATAGATCCCCATGATCTTTCCATAGTCTGGGTCAAACCATCAAATAAATCTCCCTGGGTGACTAGTATAGTAAGATAAGGCTACAGAGTAAGTAAGTATAAAATTAAAATAAAATAAAAATAATATTTCTACGCTACAAAAGTCTCAATATGTGGCGTGACAATAAGTTTCTATAATTGCATCTATTAAAATATCATATCATTCAATGCCTGTGATTAGTCGGCTATTGTCACGTGATTCTGTTATAAAACACTTACAATACAGACACTTCCTAAAATACATATCTACACACATTACTGTACTAAAAAAATTAAAAACCCTACTTTACTTACAAATCGATTGATCACACCCATGATACATGTACCAAAGACCCGATCTTCTAAAAAATTGACTGACCTAACCAACCTAAAATTCTTCAAAAAATAATATTTAAAGATTATAGAAAAGATTTGATACTTTGTTTGAATTATAATGTGTAATTCTGTTGAATAAATGTTTAAACAAACATTTTTGCTAAAATTATTGTCATTTATCAATTCCTTTAATGAATATTAAATGACATGACTAAATACAAAATGCCCTGACCAAATGAAAATCATTAAATAAAAGATATTAAAAAAAATAGTAAAACAGATAGTTAAAACACCGATTCTGTACTCTGCGATACTTGATATTTGATGAAATTTATAACATATTCTTCATTATAATGATTGATACTTTAGATGAAATGCTTTAAGAAGAATGTTAACAAATATTTAGAAAATTATCTTTCCATTTGATGATAATTTAATGGTCTAACCAGTCACCGATCTGAAAATTATATGATTTTTTTTTCGTAAAGCTTTAGATTCTTATTTTTATTTTAATTATTTTTTTTTTTGTTTAAGCATACTTACTAATATACTTTTGTTTTTATCAACTGAAATGAAATTACACTGTATGCTTTATATCCAATTACATGTATATAGAATCAATTGAGCTGATCTTACATCTGTTTAATGCGAACCTGACCATTCATATTTGAATGTATTATTAAACATTTATAAGGTGTTTTTAAAAAGGGACTCTATTGTTTTTCATTGACTTTTCAAAGGCCTTTGACTGTGTTCAGAATAACATATTATTGTATACTTTTGTATACAAAACCTTATAGTTCTGTTCAAGGGATAATGGGTCTCAATTAAACACATATAAATATAATTTTCCCATGCTCTATTCGAGCTTACCATTTATACTTGGAAATCAATATTACTTAGAATGACTATTGTTTATTTACTGGGTTACTTGTCCCGGGTTCTTTTTTTAACACAGCGATGAAACAAGTAGAGGTTCTTTCTTACAGGATAGTGTAGAGCAGGCTTTGCACCTTGTACCATGTTGCAATTAAGCTCTCGGATTACTTAGTGTCTCACTCTTATTAAGGATTACTGTACCTCGTATCTCCAAAAACTCCGGTTAACTTTTCACCAGTGTGATGACTTCAATCCTAATCTTTCTAACTCCTCTCACTATTACCTTTCTGATATTTACCTTTTCTACTTTTTACACTTCTGTCAATCTCAATCATTTTTACTTCAAAAGGATTGATGCTGCCTCTGCAGCCTTTTGTATGGAAAACTGCTTTACCATCCAAACAGGGGTAAACATGCTCCCAGACTATAGCATAAGTCCTAATCACATATGTGGAAGGTATAGGCCCGAAGAATTATTCAGGACTCATTATATCCACACTTTCTAAATAAAGTTCGGGTATATTATTGTTACCCTGGTCCGGCCGTACGTCTGTCACACTTCATTTTCTCCCCTCGGGGTCAAATGGTGGTCGATTTTTTTTTTAAATAAAACCCCTGGTTTTAACCAGTGCTATGATTTTTTTTTCTAAATAAAACCCCTGGTTCCTTGAGTTTTCTTACATATAAAGTAGAAGCCAAATCATATTTTAGAAGATGAATTGTGTGTACTGTAGATGTGCAATAAGGTTTCGAAATATTCATTTTCACCCTAAGGGTCAAATGAGGGTCGTAAAAACGACGTTTTTTCCTTCATAAAAAGAAACCCGGTTCCAAAACTCCCGCTGAAATTTTACACAATAGCCAAATTATATCTTGAAAGATGATTGCCGAGGTCCTGTAGATATGCAATAAGATTTCGAAATTTTCATTTACACCCTACGGGTCAAATGGTGGTCGAGAAATGAAGTTTTTTCTACAAAAAATCCTAGTTCCCTATATATATCTACCCTAACCTTGGCAATTGGTTTTGAATGGTTGAAACAAGTATTTTACATTACACGTGTATATTTTCTGTGTCAAAATCTTCCCTTGGGCACCAACATTTTTTATCCTTTGACCTTGGAGATTGATCTACTTTTGAAAAGCTTTAATCATGAACTGCCATACGGGAACATCAGTGTTTCACAAACACATCTTTTTTATATATACATGTACATTTTTTTTTTTTTTACAGAAGTCTTCTTTCAAAAATTATCTTTCAAACAGAATTTACATCATCATTTTAATGAGTGCACTAATATTGGATCATACTGTGTTATACATATAATATAGGGAGATTATTTTCGAGAAACTTATGACACTATCACTTGAAACTTATTTTGCTAGCACTTGTTTCTGTAACTGAATTTTGTTTGTCAATGCTATATCTGTTTCCTGCGTAACTGTGCTTTCACAAGATCAGCAACTGTGAAGCGCCAAGCTAAATGTTGCCATGGCCTTAATAACCTTAAAAGCCCGAGGTAATAAACACCACCTTCAAATTTACCTGGTCTATATACCCCCGTCAATCAAGTGAATTGAATTAAGGTCCATCATTGCGTGTTTGTAATTGATTGACATTTAATTATTAGTCCCTGTGTATAACTTGTTAATCTTGTTTGACAGTCGTGGCGACCGTTAAATTATCTTACGGTCTTTTAATATTTACCGCATATTTACCAGCGTGATAAAGAACCCGTATCGATATCAAAAGATTTTAGCTTGATTACTCAAGAAAATTTTATCTTATATTGATTCAGTAAGTAAAGCATGCTTGTGTATAATAACATTTTTTCTAATAAATAAATTTCGATTCCATGTACAATATAATTACGTAGGTGACTGAAATCTTATTTTCACCCGTAGGAGATTTTTTTAGATATGGCGAAAAATAACGATGAAATTAGACAAAAAAGCTGCTTACACGACTCTATTTGTGTGTAATGGATCGGAGATTTCGAAGATAAAAAAAAATACCTGATACAGATACTTGGATAAGTCATTGTGAGTATTTTTTTCCTACCCAGCATTTCTCGATGCGTGGGCTGCTACCGCCGTAGCGGAGTGTTACAAATACTTTTAGATAGAAATACTTATGTTAATAACAAATATGGATTTTGTTTAAAATTGTTATAATTATCTAAAATTCGTCGATATTATTTTAAACTATATCTTTCTAAAATGTTATAATACCTATACCATTTGCCGACCAAAGAAAATTTGTATATTACGTATATAATAATGAAATTTAAAACGATATAGTTACTTAATGTTAAACTGCCCATTGTTAAAGCTTCTCTTCAAAGAAAATGAAAAACAGACGATATTTTTCCGGTGGTGTGGATCTCGCTCTATTTACAGTATAGACCTTATTTTATCACGCAAGGTTAGTTGGTGGGAAAGTGTGTAATACTAAAATGGGAAACTATCTTTACATGCTAAAATTTATAAAAATCTATGCATGGAAAAGTCACAGTTTATAGTTAGAATGACATATGCTGTAGAAAAAGTCGGAAGTGCGAAAGTCCTCGTGCGTTATTGGGATATTCACATTACACATTACTGAACATGCTTATAACATATTAAGAGGTCAGTCTGTAAATAAACATGTTTCAAAAAAATTAAAGTCAGTAATTAGTTTTTAGGATTATTTCTTTTTAAAAGAAAACGCATTTGTGATTTTGTGATGCCCGTGATAGAAAACCACATGGAAATGGCGGGGGCGGGGCCATGCAATCGATAGTGATGAAATTGGTAGGCGTGAATTACACTCAATATGAATATGAAATACCTTGAGCGTATATTCAAAAGGATTTACACTGAGAAAAATTACATGCATTCTTTGTTTAAATTTCTAATCGTATTTTCGGTACTTTCTAAAACTAATAAAATCCCGAGAGGTAGTTGACAGTTCAAGTGAAACAGTAGCGTTAAGGCCTTTTTAATACTATAAGTTTTTTATCGTTAAACTACTAATATAGTTTAATCAACAAAGTAAACATTGAAGTATTAATTATGATACCGAATATTCGAATGCTAAATTTCCATTTGAATATTCGCCATTTACTATTTATTCACGAATATTCGAACATTAGTTTCAGCTCTAGAAGTAACTTTAAATATGGCTGCGATCGAGGTTCTTTACGATAATAAGAAAAATTTTTTAAAAATTGAAGGAAACAGGTGAGGATGAGTATCTTACATTTAAAGATTTACATCAAGTCAATAAATTTTTACAATAAACTCAACTCGATATAAAGCACAATTCAAATATTTTCAAAGAAATCGATAAGCCTTGGGATTTCCCTTTGATATTCATTATGAATATAAAATTATTACTATGATATTTTCTATCGATGTAGAGATCTACTAATTTTATATCCCGATGAAATGTATGCCAGACAAACTGTACAGGTAAAATCCATGGACTTCCTATGTATACTGTGTTCTGCACGGTCTGTACGACCGTCAATGCTTCGGGGTAACATGCATGTAAAGCGAAGTCCCTCCTCTTACCTGAGAAAACCATCTAAAAAATATCGGCTTTTATTGCTTTATCGGCAAATATTGCTTCAAAGGAAATGAGATAAATAAAGAAAAAATTAATTAAAAAAATTAAACAATAAGAACACAAGCATTAGACCTGTACTTCAAACGTCAGTTGAGGTTCGTAATCTTAATGGGATGCAATCCATTTTAAGGATGATCGCAATTATATGACAAGAAGAGTATAAATTTTACCAACATACCCACATTTTACTTTTAATTCTACAGATTCTGCATATGCAAAAGATTCCTCTTTTTATTTTACGATTAAGACGGAAAAAAAAAACCTTGCGATAGTATATCCTTGTAAAACTAGTGTTTACCTAAAGCAGACTGAGGAACACCCCCCCCCTCCCCCCCAAAGAAAAAAAAAACTAAAACAAACTCTATATAGTACTGTGACAAACCTAGAAAAAGACTCTTATTTTTCGAGTTTAATGCACCGACATAACCTACGGCTGAAAGATATATTTTATGAAAGAGACATCCCTTCTCATACATTTTCGACCGGTCGTAGAGTTTTCTAGAGTCAAACTTTTTTTTAAAATTGCGAATAAAAGTGAAGGGGGGGGGGGTGTTAGTATATTTTGTCTGCCGATATTATTCATCACAAGTTAACATTTAAAATACATGAAAAAGTAAACCTTTGTACGTGATAGGATACTTTTAGCTATCTAAGTTAATATTATCAAATTAGTTATGAATATTATTGTTTGTTTTGTTTGTTTTTAAGAGATTGCGTGTTTCAACAAAATACATTCCACGTAGTTACATAATGTAATAAATTACGAACATTTACCTAAATATTTTAAAGATAATTATGCAAACGATGTTTTACGATCAAATTAGACCTAAGGAAATCTTCACACTAAGTTTTTTATCCTCCTTGATCTAAAATTTTAAACGTTTTATGTTACCAGAAACGAATTATAGAATCCCAGCACCACCTGTGATAATGGCACCGATTGACTACCGATCAAAATATTGTTAAACATATTAAATTGTCTTCTCTTATTAAAAAAGGCTAAAAAAAGTTTCATTGTATTCACCTTAAAGTTTTAAAAAGATAAAATTCAAATCTAAATGTACGCTCGAACGAAAGCACCCAATTTCCGGAGAAAATACACTCCTTTTCTCCTTAAGACTAATTATTTTTCAATTAAAGAAGACGTAAAGGTCAAGTATGTTACTTTCATTTCACGTTTCTATTTGAACAGTGTCTTGCATGATTGGAGATTGCTTTTCTTAATCGTAAGCAATGGAAATGCTATGCTAAGTTGTATGAAATAGAAAGAGAAGAACGATATAAAGTGTTATTCACACATACATAAAAAAATGTAGGAAATATTTGAGCATATCATTGGAAGGACTATATATCAAAAAGATCATGCAACATTTACTTTACTTCCTCTTGAAAAGTGGTGGGGAGGGGGTGGGTGGGGGTGTGCACATGTACATTAAAGTGATTGGTGTATCTGGCCATCAGTATATCCGGCACACTCGGGGTGGACATCCCTTATCCGCAATTCCTCTTGCAAATTTATGCTATTTAATACAGAATCTTTAATACAAACTGCCTTATAATAAGCACCTGATATTTTACGTTTCCATCGGAATCGGGGTTTCCCAGTATCCATCTTTTATTCGAAATTCTTCTATACAACTGACTAAAAATTTATTAGATTTTCATATATTTAACATTTATTTTATTTGTGCACTTTTAATTTCACGTCTTGATCAGAAAGATATTTGGGATTTCTTGTATCAAACCATGGACTTTGCCATTATTCTTGTCAAAGGGAGTATCCATTTTGTTAACGCAGTTCCTTCTTTAACTCCGAATGAATATCGATGATATTTTGAAAGAATCATCTTCGACCGGACGAAAACTCCTATTGGAGCGGACGTATCATTTGGTGAGCTCTGTTACAACGCGAAATGTAATAACAACGGAAAATGTAATAAACTGGGATTATTACTCTTTCGTTATTACATTTTGCGTCGAAATCAACGCAGAATGTAATAACGCAAAATGTAAAAACGGACGTTTATGGATTATTACATTGTGCGTTATTATATTTTGCGATGAGATTAACACAGAACGTAATAATACGATAATCTTGGAAATAAATTGGAAATAATATGTTTTATGCATTCATATGTATCTTTGCATTTTTGTGTTTAGAATTTAGCTATCTGTAAATTAGGTAATGTGTTAACTTAGGCTTTGTAAACTACTTGCAGGTTATGTAATGAATTGTCTCAGGTTTTAGGGATCTTGGGGTGTTTAGTTAATAGTTACAGTGGGATCAAGTGATCAGTATCAATGTTAGATGCTTAAGCTGCAAGTGTTTGTGCACGCTGTAATTTTTAAAGAAAAACATACCCACTACCACCCCGTTCAACCGTCCCATTGGTAGTAAATTTACATAATGTTATTATCAATTTGTTTGTTGGCCTATTGTTTGTTACCACCTTATTTTTCAACATAAGTGTTTGAGAAAATTTGGGTTTTGGTTGGCCTATTGTTGGTTGCCACCTTTTTTTCACCACTATCATGCTGTACCTTTAAGTTTTGGGAGATCCAAATCCAGGTGTATATACAAATTGTAGAAAAACACAGGATCTCCCGATTTTCATGTCTTACCTTTGTGTCATTAATAAATGACATATTTACAACTACAAAATGTACTTCTTGCTTATTATGTTCCCCAAACGAAGTTTGGGAACATATTGTTTTTACTCTGTTTCTTATTATTATTATTATTATTATTATTATGTTCCCCAAACGAAGTTTGGGAACATATTGTTTTTACTCGGTTTCTTATTATTATTATTATTATTATTCTTTTTTATTCTTATTTCTTCTCCGGTACTTTTTTGTCCGCGAGTGTTCTCGGAAACTGCACATCCAATTGAGTTAAAACCTTTTTAGGGTTACTAGGCATGTTATGTAGATTTGCGGAACGAAGGTCGTTTTGCACGCACGTGCACGCACGTGCGTGCGCGTGCAATGCGTAAAATGACCAATATACATAATATAGCTGTAACTTTTATATTTTTTTATGAAATGCTTTGATACTCAGAATACAAGGATATATTAAAAGTGTAGACAAGATGACATGGTCAACATGCACATGCATGCACGTGCGCGCACGCGCAAATCGTAAAATGACCAATTTACTTGATATAGACGTAACTTTTATATTCTTTGATGAAATGATTTGATACTCAAAATATTTATATATATTAAAAGTGTAGACAAGATGACATGGTCAACATGCACATGCATGCATATGCATGCACGTGCGCGCGCATGCAATGTGTTAAATGACCAATATATTTAATATAGTCGTAATTTTTATATTTTTTTATGAAAAGCTTTGATATTAAGAATATACAGATATATTACAAGTGTAGACAAGATGATGTGGACATCATGCACATGCATGCACATGCGCGCGCGTGCAATGTGTTAAATGATTAATATACTTAATATAGCCGTAACTTTTATATTTTTTGATGAAAAGCTTTGATACTATGAATAAACAGACATATTATAAGTGTACACAAGATGGCATGGTCATTATGAACATGCATGCAGGTGCGCGTGCGCGCAATGCTAAGATGACCAGTATACTTGATATAGCCGGAACTTATATTTTTGATGAAATGTTTTGATACTGAGAATATAAAGATACATTAATAGTATAGACGGGATGACATGGTCATACTGCACATGCATGCACGTGCGCGCGCGTGAAATGGAAAAAACGATCAATATACTTCATTGCCTTATTTAATGAAGCTTACAGGAAATAAGACACCAAAAGGGAGTTGGGGAGCGTTTGGGGAACATCTGTAACGGTCCCCGTTACAATTATAACTAGTTATTATTCTTTTTTTCTACTTTCTTTTCCGGTACTTTTTTGTCCGGGAGTGTTCTCATAGAACCACTCATCCGATTGACATGAAACCTTTTTAGGGTTAATAGGCATGTTGTGTAGGTGTTCGGAACGAAGGTCATTTTGCGCGCACATGCATGCACGTGCGCGCGCGTGCAATGAGTGAAATGACTGATATACTTGATGAAGCCGTAACTTTTGTATTTCTTGATGAATTGCTTTGAAACTCAAAATATAAAGATATATTAGTAGTCTAGACGAGATAACATGGTCAAATTAGCGAGAACTCACGCGCATGCACGTGCGCTCTTCTCTGATTGGCTGATACAAAAATCTCAATAATTTCCTTGTTTTTTCACAAAATACTTTGAAATTTAGAATATAAGTATATGTTATAAGGTGCTACAACATGTTATATAGGGAATTTCTTGAAAACACGCGCATGAAGGTGTGCTGCAATCTGATTGGTTGAAACTGTAAATGTCTATGACTCCCTTGGTTTTCAACAAAACAGGATGAAATTTAGGACATGGATAGGCACATAGAGCTCCTACAATATGATACTATCAAAATTGAATGCAAGGCCATGCATGCGCGTATGCTGATTTCTGATTGGCTAATACTTAAAGGGTTACATCTCTCTTATTTTTCAATGAAATTCTTTAATATTTAACACAAATGTATGTATTGTGAGACACTATAAGAAAATTAATGTGAAAAATGTAGAAAACATGTGCAAGCACATGCGCTGAAATTTGATTGGCTAATACCCATATGGCTATATCGGAGAAGTTTTCCAATGAAATACCCTTAAAAATAAAGTGTCTATTTATATTACAAAAGTATTGTCTAATTTATTGAAGCTTGTAGGGAATGGGGCATCATAAGGGATTGGGGAGCCGTTTGGGGAACATCTGTAACGGTTCCCGTTACAATTAGCACTAGTTACATTTTGCATTATTTTATTTTTGTGTTGAGGGCAACGCAAAATGTAATAAAATAAAAATGTAACAACACAAATATTTTCTTTTGTATTGTGTTCAACGCAAAACATCATAAAATTAATTTAAACATATCTTTAATATCATAAAATATGAAAAAGGTATTGTGCCGAAGTGGATGTGTCGGTTAGGAGTATGAAATGCCTTTGAGGTCCTTTATATAATTTTTCCTTTGTTTATGCATAAATAAAGCTTTGTGTCATAGAATTCTGAGTTTTTGCTTCTTAGTAAATTTGTGCATTGCACGCTCCTATCATAAAATTGCATATCCACTGAATACTAGTGGAACTGAACGCAAAGATGATTTAAAATCGGTGGAACCTAATCAATGATATAATTGGCGAATCAAATTCTAGTTGCTCAATTATACGTAAACACAAGATATGGGCATGTCCTTTTGCATTTCAACGAAATAAAAAATGTCATCTCTGAAAACCAGGAAATCGGCACATTGTATTTGATCCCTTGAAATGGAACTTGCATTATTTCATAAATTAGGAAACGGCTTATAATAAAGCAATTATATATAATCATTGGTGCGATTAATTGTTTGATTGTTTGTTGTTTAGCGTCTCATTCGAGAATTTTTCGCTCATATAGAGATGTCACTATATATCGGTGAAGGGCTTCAAATTTAGACCTATACTCGGCCATCGCCTACCGTGACACGGGACCTCGGTTTTTAGAGTCTCATCCGAAGAACCCGCAACTTTCACTTCAAAGTGCCGAGCACTTGGCGAAGGAACAGTTGCTATCTATTTTTTTATTGACTTGGGTCAGTCACGGCCGTGATTCGAACACACGACCTTCCGATCATTGAACGAGCGCTCCACCGACTCAGCTACCGTGGCGGTTAATCATTGGTCTTAAAATTATGCTCAACCTAACTGACCAAAAAGTGTGTTTTTATATTTATATTGTTGAGTTTTGCTTAATATCGACGCAAAATATAATAACAAAAAAATATAATAATCCAAAAATTATCTTATTACATTTTGCGTTATTAGATTTTGCGTTGACATCAACACAAAACGTAATAACGCAAAATGTAATATTCCTAAAAGTTTCTTATTAGAAACTTGTTGTTCTTATAGAACAATTCTTTTCTGTATTCAGTATGTGTCCTATAAAGATGAAATGTTTTGTTCTACTTTCAATTATTTAATAATTGACCATTCTTTACTTTTTTAGGAATTGCGTATTTTGGCAGGATGCCGAAAAAAAATCTTTTTGTAAACTAAAATTCATTGTCTATCAACCATATATATATTCAAACTTTACTACAATTTAATTTTGCCCCGGTAATCGAAGATTAGGGGGTATAAATTTTTTTGCCCCCTTCGTCCGTCTGTTTGTCTGTTAATCTGTTTGTAGGCAAAAACTTTAATTTTGCCCATAACTTTTGATTAGTTGGATCTATGGTTTTATTATTTCACACTTGTATTTCCTGTAAATATTAACTCTGGCCATATCTTTTGTACAGTTGGTGCTAGGGCTTTCATAGTTCAGATGTGTTTTCATTGTGACAAAGCCTTTACTTGGGTATAACTATTTTTGACATTGACTTCAAAGTTTGACCCATTTTCTTCATTGGTACAAGTCCTTTCCTTGGAAAACAACATTTTTGATCTCTTGACCTTGGAGTTTAACTTGCATTTAAGAAACTTTAACCTTCGCCATAGGCTACCATACGGGGGCATCAGTGTTTCACAAACACATCTTGTTTATTTTACAACATCACGTTTTATTCTTAAAAAAAAAATACACCAAATGATGAAAGGATAACAATGACAAACAAAGATAAAATACTATACTAAGTACTACTAAGCTTTCACAACGTTTTTATACTATGAATAATTAAAAAAATAATTAAAATATAAAAGTTTGCATATTATTTTACTTCGAACATTAATGCAATTCAAATATATCTCTTTCACTTTTTCTTATCCATAACACTAGATCTGTTCATAAAGTTAACAAACACTAGCAGTTCTTGTTTTAATGCGTTTATCCATTTCTACTAGACTTCCATAAAAGGATATCCGCTACCTTATAATATTCGTAATTTTATTTCCTAAATGGAAGACAAAAAGTTTTTCAATCTTAATATAAGACAAGCTAATTCAGAGAATTTGTGTCCCCCGCTTAGGGAAAAAAGGGCATGCACAGTTCGGGGGGGGGGGGGAGATTCCCTCCCCTGGATTTGTAGAATAATTAAATGTATACATGTACATGTATATTGAAGCAAATAAAAAATGCCAATATGGATATAAAGATTTGATTGCTTATTCTTTAATATGTGTATAGAAGTTTCTTTTTGTATAGAATATTAATCATATGTTTGGACTTGGCACCTCTCAATTGCTAAGCAAGAATCAAACCCCTAGACCACGGAGGCACTTGTTTAAACAGCAAATTAAATGCAAACATTATGTCACATATAATGTTTATATGCAAGTTCGATATTGTCAAAATTTTACACAATACATGGTGTCTAACTTAGCCTTTAATAAACAGTTCTAATAGATGTAATTAGAATATAAAGTCCACCGACAACCTGAATAATACGTAATAACTCTCCCATGCCCCTGTGCTAAAACTTGTGCCAAGCGACTTTTATTACGATAAATAAGAAAAAAAGGGGCGGGACACTTTGAGAGGGGCAAGAAAGGCCATAGGGAGCTATATTATAAAATTAATAAAATTTTATTGCAAAAGCTCAAAAGCTTCTTGAGATATCGCCTGGAAACGAAAGTGTTACACACAGACAGAATGTATGAATTTAGGACTTTGAACTTTGACCTTAAAATCAATAGGATTCTTCCTTAGGTCACAGGGAGTTGTTATGTAAAATTTCATTGCAAAAGCTCAAAGGATTCTCGAGATATCGCGCGGGAACGAAAGTGTTCAAACAGATAGAATTTATGAATTTATGACCTTGATCTTTGACCTTTTCACCTCGAAATCTATAGGGCTCTTCTTTAGGCCATAGGAAGTTGCTATGCAAAATTTCATTGCGAAAGCTCAAAGGGTTCTCGAAATATAGCGCGGAAACGAGTGTTACAGACAGAAATACAGACGGACGGACAAACGGACAGACAGACCCAAAATTAATATCCCCCACTTTCAGTGAAAGCTGGGGACAATAAAAGCACATACAGTTAATCTAAACCAATATACACTAAGTACATGACGCATGCATACATATAGCTTAAAAAACCACAGCATACACTGCTAAATACAATGATGAGTACATATGTAGATGAATGGTAGTAAAGCACATTATTATATAGTCTATAAATAGTCCCTATATAATCTATACCAACGCAAACAGTTCATAATTCTACATATTCACTGGATTTGAAGCCGTATTCACCGTAATGTCAGTGCGCGTGCTGCGGCATTGTGACGTCACAATCAATACCCCAAACAACGTTGAAAACAATGGTTGCAACGGCTGGAGCCAGGTGTAGATTTGAGCAGGAAAATTGTTACACAAGTCTATCAAAGGATTATTTATCAAACATTTCGATATCTTACACACAACAAAATAAAGTTATAAGTTGTAATTTGGACATTTTCTATTTTTCTACGACAGAAGTTCGTTAATGACAATGGAATCGTCGTGCAGCCTTCAATGTCTTATTCATTCAAATCCTGACTATATAATAAAACAATTATGGGCTGTTCGGTGGTAAATATGGTTTGTTATTCACCAGAAACATATCAATATTTACCACGGCTTCGCCTCGGTCAATATTGCTATATTTTTGGTGAATAACAAGCCATATTCACCTCCGTACGAGTCCATAATTGTACAATATTTACCTGAATGAAATTTAAGCATTTAGTGAAGGCTATTCTATTTAAAATTTATTAAATATGTACTATATTTAATATCATGGTATACAGCTGTTCAAAAAGGTGCACTTAAGTTTTTATCTCGCAAACCTGAAGGTCATTGTTATGTTCGATTTATGAAGATTGGAAAATTATTAATAATAAACTGAGTATAGTTTATAAATACTTCATTCTGAACAGCAAATCAAGAGACTACACAATCAGAAACAATTTCCATCAAGGAATTTTCACCGTTCTAAAATAATTTTTCAAGACAACAAAAAAATCTTTTGACAGATATTTTCTTTCTGTTGTACCTTGGCAATTCAAACTATCTTACACTTAGAGACCTTTTGATTGAAATCTACATAACTATAAAAGTACGGAGACGCTTTATATTATACATACAACAGTTATACACGTTTTCCAAAGAATTCTTGCGTCTTTAAAATGGACCAATTTTTCATGTATGACTTCAATCCTTGAAATATACATCACTTTATTTTATTTAAAATTACATCGATATTACGAAAAAAAATACCCTCGTCATCAATGTATCACTTTTGCTTCAAACCAAAATCTTTTAATGAACTGTAAATCCATTTATTTTAACAAACTTTTTAAACGAAATTTATTAATTACAGACATCGTATCCAATTAACTTGAACAAATTCTTATACATACTTCAATCTTCCAAATAAAATAAAATCACAAAGTACCCCTGAAAAAAAAATCACTTAGCAATGAAGGCGCATAACTCTAGATAATAATTTTGATCTTGTTTCCTTTCCGTTTTTTCCAATAATTCACATCTGGAATGACTGATGTCCACTAAAAAAGTGGTAGGTAATTTGTTGGTTTATGGAAAAATGGCTGCTAACACCATCATGGCAGCTGAGAAAACCATCCACAAGGCCGGGGTAGCTGAGATTCCGCCACCTACAAGAGAAAATGTGTGATATTTTGATTCCCTATTCTGGCCCCACCATACTCCCAGGGGACATGGTTTGGTCAATTTATAATCTAAACTACCTTACGAATTTTTCGCATCTTTTCTAACCTAGCTGCTCCTGAGAAGATTTTAAAGATTTTTCCTATATATTTCAATGTAAAACTGATTTCCATGTCATGGCCCAACCCTACAACCAGGGGCCAATATTTGAAAAACATTTAGAATCTACAATACCCCTAGGAAGCTCTCACACAAGTTTCACTTTTTTTTCTGGCCCAGCGGTTCTTGAAAAAATAATTTTAAAGATTTTTCCTATATATTTCAATGTAAAACCTTGATTCTCTATTGTGGCCCCGCCCTACCTCCGGGGATCATGATTTGAAAAATTTAGAATTTAGACTACCTCTGAAAGCTTCCGCGTAACTTACAGCTTTTCTGGCCCAGTGGCTCTTGAGAAGATTTTTTAATGAACCAACCCTATTATTGTCTTTTCTTAATTATATTATATATTATAATTATAAATGGGCTTGTTCATTTATTTTAAGAATTTAAACTCCCTTTTGCTCAAGGATGCTTTGTACCTACTTTTGTTAAAATTGGCCGTGTTGTTCTTGAGAAGTTATAAATGTGTAAAGTTTACAGATGGACGGATAGACAGACGCAGGACAACAGGTGATCACAAAAGCTCACTTGGGCTTTCAGCTCAGGTGAGCTAAAAAGGAAATGAACAAAACTGCAACATAAATAAATTAATCTAATACCTGCCTTAACACAACATGCAGCTTAAAGAGGAATTTCCTAATTCATTATTTAAATTTTACCTGGAGAGCCACACGCTTTTTCCGCTTGCTTGAGAGAATCCTGAACATCTGCGTAAGCTGGGTTCTGCTGACAGGCCTTTTTCTGGCTTTCTTCACAGTTTTTCAATGGCATATAACCCCCACTGAAATGAATTTCAATATGAAAACATTCAGTTTAAATATGTATTAAGTGGTTTCACCCTAATCCTAAATGAAGGTTTGAACAAACTTGCTTTCATATTAAAATGACTTATCAGAGCTTTGCTGTTCTTGAATAGATGACTCCCAAAGATTTTTTTTCCTATGCACTTCAATATAAATAAAACTTTAAGGTTCATAAGCCCTCTGCTCACTCATATAAAACGCTGCTTTAACTCTAATGATTTTCCAAAAGAAATGTGTTGTACAAATACAATAAAAATAATTATAGCATAGCTTGCGGCGAGGGGCAAAATAAGACAAAAGAGACATTTCAAATTGGCAAATTTTTAAAGGAATAATAGAAATTTATGGCATTAAGAGTTATATCTCTTATCAGAGTATCGATGATGTTGCCTAATGTGGCTCAGTCCTAACCGAAGGGGTCATGATTAGACAAATCTGAATCAACATTCTTTACGGATGTTTCTATATCAATAATATGACTCATAATGGCTTTGCTGTTCTTAAGAAGTTAATTTATTTTTTAGATAAATCCAATATACATTAATTCTTATGAACAACTTTGATCCCTTGTTGTGGCCTCATCCTACCCCCAGGGGCCATGATTTGAACAAACTTGAATCTACATTACATGAGTATACTTCTGTATTAATATTAAAAATCATGGCTTTGTTGTTCTTGAGAAGATTTTTAAAGATATTTCCTTTATGTTCCTGTTATTTTTTTTTATCTTCTTTTGATGTCCCACCATAATCCAGGGAGTAATGATTTGAACAAACTTCAATCTACGATATGTAGTGAAGCTTTTACATACGTTTCAACTTTTTCTGGACAATTAGCTTATGAGAAGAACATTTTTGAGAGATGCCTTTTAATTTTCACTAATTCTTAATTATCCCCCTTAAAAGAGGGTGTGGTCCTTGATTTGAACAAACTTAAATTCCCTTTACCCAAGGATTCTCTGCAGCAAGTTTGTTCAAAACTGGTCTAGTGGATGTGGAGAAGAATATGAAAATGTAAAAAAAAAAATTACAACAACAAAGGAGAAACTTGAATCAGAAAAGCTCTCTTGAGCCTTCGGCTAAGGTGAGTTAATAAGACAAATGGTAACAATCATCAAATGCAAAAAAAAAAAAAAAAAAAAAAAAAGAAAACTTTACATCCCTAACAAAAACTTACTATAGTTAACTATAGTTTACTATAGTTAACTATGGTAAATACTTTTTTATTTTGGTTTACTATGGAGCTTTACTCTAGAACATTTTGAAGATTTAGAGCCTTGACATTTCTTAAATTACATACCGATTATGTAATTTAAAAAAAACGTAAATATACAACAAATATTTCTTATTAACTTCATAAAATTACTTGTAGGAATTAAAAAAAAAATATTTCGATCTGAATTTCATAGTAAAAATACTTTGATTTACTATAGTGAAAACTTTGATTTACTATAGTTAACTATAGTACTTTTTTGTTAGGGATTACATAATTTGTAAACTTTACCTGAATAAATACAAAGTATATAATAAACAGGAGTTTACCAACTTATTTTTTTTGAGCTACCCCCAGTATTGTCCAAATTAATCCCAGCATCAGAGAAGCATTTCAATAAATTGCAGCCAGAATCTCCTACAAAAATCAAAATCAAGCATTGAAATTTACTTGTTACTCATCTCTGTTTGAGATTTCCTTATTTCATGGTGCTAAGATGTGAATATTAGCTCTAGATTGAAACTAAGAATGCAACTATTTTTCAGAAGTTGATTTTTTATATTTCATTTCAGAAAACTTTGCACAAAAAGCTACTATGATTAGGATCGACTTAAAGCCGATCAATGCATGTTACAGCGATGTTAAAAGTAAATTATTTTTAAGATGAAAATCTGCTGAAATTTAAACAAAAATTAAATTTCTTTCCCCTTTCAATGTGCAAATTTTTGTTTTCCCCACTTTTGTGAAAGAAAGGGGACACTAAATCTCATTCATCTGTCTGTCTCTCACAAAATTATTTAACCATTGTCATAACTTTTAAAGGAAAAAACATGGCTTTCATATTTTACATGCACATTACCTGTGATAAGACCTTTCCAAATGCACTAAGATATTTGACCCCTTGATATTAAGTTTGATTTACTTTTTTAAAAAAAATTACAATAATCATATTTGTTGAATGAAAGAAGATAGGGCCTTTATATTTCAAATGAGTATTACCTGCATGTGACAAGACTTTTTCTTAAATATAGTACAATTTCAACCTCATGACCTTGATATTCAAGTCTTACCTACTTTGAAAAAAATCAACATTGGCAATGACTTTTGAATTAGAAAATATAAGGCGTTCATATTAAATTATGTGTGCATTACTTGAGACAATTTTTTGTTCCCCGCTTTCACTGAAAGTGGGGGATATTAATTTGGGTCTGTCTGTCCGTCCGTCCGTCCGTCTGTATTTCTGTCTGTCTGTAACACTTTCGTTTCCGCGCGATATCTCAAGAACCCTTTGAGCTTTCGCAATGAAATTTTGCATAGCAACTGCCTATGGCCTAAAGAAGAACCCTACTAATTTTTAGGTTAAAAGGTCAAAAGGTCAAAGGTCAAGGTCATAAATTATAAATTCTCTCTGTTTTAACACTTTCGTTTCCCCCGATATCTCGCGAATTCTTTAAGCTTTTGCAATGAAGTTTTACATAACAACTTCCTGTGGCCTATGGAAGACCTCTATTGATTTTGAGGTCAAAAGGTCAAAGTTCAAGGTCGTCAATTCACCAATTTCGTCTGTGTGTTAAACTTTCGCTTCCGGGCGATATCTCAAAAAGCTTTTGACCTTTTGCAATGAAATTTAATACCATACCTCCCTATGGCATCTCTTGCCCCTCTCAAAGTGTCAAGCCCCGTTTTTTTTATTTATTGTATATTAAAAGTCGCTTGGAACTATTTTTAGCACAGGGGTATGTGGAGAGTTATTACGTGTAATACAGGTTGTCGGCGGACTTTATATTCTAATTACATCTATTAGAACTGTTTAGTAAAGGCTAAATTAAACACCATTGTGTAAAATTTTGACAATATCGAACGTGAATATAAACATTACATGTGACCTACTGTTTGGATTTAATTTGCTCTATAATCAAGTGTCTCCGTGATCTAGGGGTTATGATGCTTGCTTAGCAAGCGAGAGGCCCTGGTTCAAATCCCGGACGATCCGGGGTTTTTTTAATTTTTTTTTTCTTTTTTTTTTTTTTTTGATTTACTATATCATACTATCCAACATGTGAAATGAGAAAGTTATACGTCTGGCGTGTACAAACTCATAAAATCATTATTATAATGTGATATATATTCTATAAATTAAAAAGAATCTTCTATACACATATTAAAGAATAATCAATCAAATCTTTATATCCATGTTGGCATTTTTTTATTTGCTTCAATATACATGTATACATTTAATAATTCTACAAAACCAGGGGGGAGGAGTGTGACCCCCTCCCCCGAACTGCGCATGCTCTTCTTTTTACCCCTAAGCGGGGGACACACATTCTCTGAATTAGCTTGTTTTCTTCAGAAATAAATGTTTTGAATTTCTTAAATCAAACTTTAACTTTGGTCGAAATTTTTCGACTAGTACAGACAGGGCTTTTACAATTTTTTACAAGTATATTACTAATAACAAGATCTTTCAGAGGGACTAATATATTTTAACATATTTATATATTAATATAAATTTATATATTAATTTTTATATTACATATATTAACTGACTTAAAATCTGATGCAATCTTCCAAAAAAATCATCTTGGTCTTAACTTTTATTAATTCAAAAATTTACATCTTTTTTTTAAATGAACAGACAAATCAGGGCACGCAGACAAGACAGTAAAAATGTTCCATTAATTATTGCATCCCAATCAACATGACGACAAGGGTAACTTGTGTTAGTGACTATTCTTTGAATTTGCTTGTATTTCACTCGAAGGTCAAATAAATGACTAATTAGTAGTTACCGCAATACCCAGCAGCCAGAGTCATACCGCTCATCATCGACTGAAAGGTTGAATCTGCTGCACAAGCACTTTTGTATGGCTCAATACAGCTTTTCACACCTCTAACTGATCTGTAAAATATAATATTTATGGCATTTTAATATCTGTCATTAAACTGGTAAGAAACTATTTTCTGGCAATGTGGACGAATGCATTATTGTTTCTCTGTGGGTTTTTTTTTTTCATGAAGACATGCTATACGTATTTTACAAAAGCATTGCAACAAACATGGCCAATATCATAATGTTTAACTTGCTGAAATTATGCTTTCAATATTGACAAACATGACCAAAAAAAAAAAACGAAATAAAATTTGAAACAAAATTTAGGATGTTAATTGATAGGGTTATGATTTTTCATTCGTACCATTTTTATACCTCTTAAATGAAGATCTAGGAAAAACAGATTTTTTGGTTTGTTTGTTTGTCAGCAACAAACATTAACTTTGACAAGAACATTTTACTAATAAGGTCAGAGCATTCATATTTCATGAGTACATTCCTTATGATAAGCTCTTTCTCTTGATATCATCATTTTTGATCCTATGACCTTGTCCATGGATTTTGTCCTACTTTTGAATTTAACCTCCACTAAATCTTCTAAAAATTTGGTGCTGGGGAATTCATATTGTACATTTCTTCTTGGGGAACCAACTTTTTTTTCCTTATTACTTTGACCTTGGAGATTGACCTTCTTTTGGAATATTTAAACTTGGCCACTTATGCAGAAAAGTTGGACAGATCAAGCATCCTAACAAGTTTAATACGAAATGCATCATCCATCCAATTATGTTTAGTAACATAGAGCTTATGCTCACTTAAGAAATAGACATAATCCTATTTTAGCTTAAACCTTCTCAAAAAACATAAATATACTCTACAATATGAACCTGGCCATTCTTCTCAAATGTTTTGGCCAAAAATGTAGTATCTGCAATCTTCGAAAGGCATTGGGGGAAAAGGAGGGGAAGGGGCTGATTCTCCACTTTATTCCCAAATATAATGCTCTGCAGATAATTTACTGGAAAATTTTTCACTGACAAGCTGGTCTAATTCTCAGTCGGTCGGCAAGGCTGATCAATGCGTGATTTGGAATTTCTTGGAAAGAAATCTACCTTGAAAACTTAAACCTGGGATGCCTGAAATCTGAAATATTTAGATATAGCCATAAAATTCTAAAAGTAGGTTGTGTTGACCTACTTTTCAACTGACACACTTTGAGGACCCAAGATGCATCAACTGACAAAATTTGCTGATTCTATGATAATTAGTATCTGAAAATATTTAATTACAGCCACAAAGTTCAAAAAGTAGGTCACAGTGACCTACTTTTTAGTTGACACACTCCGAGGTCCCAAGATATATCAAGTGACACAGTTCGATGATTCCAAGTCAATGAGTATCTGAAATATTTAACAAGAGGCCCAAGGGCCTTAACAGTCACCTGAGTATAATACAACAGTTTAGAGGATCCATTAACTGCTAAATAAAGCTTTGTTGCCCAAAAGCAAGAAAAATAGTATGATAAGAATCAACAAAATAATTGGTGTAGTATTTATCAGTCCCCCATTTAGCACTATTACCACGCAGACTATTGACAAAATATCTACCTTTAACCCCATATTACCTCTCACATTGGCCTTTCTTGGCCTTTGAAGAACATTTAAAAAGATTAGTTATTTTTGTCTCATTTTTTTTCATTTCCAGGTCTACCTGATCATCAAAACTACGAAAGTACTTTTTGTATTATACAATAAAAATTCTTGCATAATTCTCTTTTCTATAAACCTTTCAATTATATTATTTACAGTGATTAATTATCAAAAGTGAATGGCAAAGGGGAATAACTTTTCTCAATAGAATACAAATTAACAGAGTCCTGGCAAAGACCAGAATACTTAACCAAATGGTGCAGATGTTCAAAATTCTGGCAAAAATACCTTTGCTTATTAAAACTACTCTGCTTGCCTCCAATATGCCTAGGAGCACAGAGGATTTTCAAAGAAATAATGCATTTTCACTAAAAGAATTAACACAGTCCTATCCTAACATCAGAACCCATGACCCAGGGTCATGAAATTTACAAGGTATCCTCATCATTATATCTATCCAATATATATGACCCCCCCCCCTTTGCTCGTCATAAGCATGCACTTTGTTTGTCTGCTCAATACCCAGTAGCAGACAGGATTATTAAATACAATTAATGCATTTTCACGATATTATTAATAAAGCCCCACCCTTAAACCAGAGCATCTGACCCAGGGGCCATGAGACTCACCATTCTGGAAGAAGCATCCTATCCTTGCTCATCATAACTATATACTAAGTTAGTTTGTTTAATACCTTTCTTTGTTTTATAATCAGGAGTAGAAAAAATATTTCGAAAGAAATTACGCATTTTTACTATATAATCAAAAGAGCCCCGGTTCACGAGAACCCCCAATCCTGGGGCCATGAATTTCACAATTTTGGAGGAGGCATCCTTACTTATCATAACCATGGATTTTGTTTAAATAATACTCAAATAATACTCAGGAGCAGAGAAAAAGATTTTCAAAGAATTAATGCATTTTCACTATATATAATCAATAGAGCCCATTTGCCCTAACACCAGAACCCCTGACTCTGGGGCAATATAATTCAGAATTTCTGAGGAGGCAGCCATGCTCATGTACATTGTTAGTTTATTCATTACCCAGGAACAGAGAAGAAGATTTTCAAAGAATTAATGCATTTACTATATAATCAATAGAGCCCCGCCCTTACACAAGACGCCCTGATCAAGGGGCCATGAAATTCACAATTTTTGAAGAGACAGCCTTGTTCAACATAACTATGTACTAAATTAGTTTATTTAATACTCAGGAGCAGAGAAGAAGATTTTCAAAGAATTAATGCATTTTCACTATATATAAAATCAATAGAGCCCATTTGCCCTAACACCAGAACCCCTGAGCCTGGGGCTATGAAATCCATAATTTCTGAAGAAGCACACTTGCTCTTCATAACTATGTACTTGGATAGTTTATTTAAAACTCACTAGAAGAGAAAATTTTCAAAGAATTAATATATTTTTACTTTATAGTCAATAGAGCTCCGTCCTTACACCAGAATCCCTGACCATTGGGCCATGAAATTCAAAATTTGGGGAAAAGCACTCTTGCTCATCATACCTAAGTTAGTGCAGAGGAGAAGATTTTCAAATAAATAATGCACTTCCATTATTTGAACTATATAGCCCCAACCTAGCACCAGAACCCCTGACCTTGGGTTATGAATTTCACAATTTTGGTAGAGAACTAATACTTATTACAATCATGTCAACAGTTTGACTGCTTGATGTCCAGGAGTAAAGAAGAAGATTTTTTAAGATTTTATTAATTTTGGTGGTTTTAGCCCCACCCCTCAGACCCCATGGTGTAGGGACCGTGAAGTTCACAATTTTTGTTCCCCTTCACAAATAGATGCTATATACCATGATTGGTTGAAATTGGTTGAGCGGTTTCAGAGAAGAAGCTGAAAATGTTCAATCTTAACGCACAACGCAACGACAAAAACGGATAGCAATAGGTCAGCTGAGTGACACAGGTGACTTAAATATAGCCATAAAATTCTAAAAGTAGGTCACAGTGACCTAATTTTCATTTGACACTCTCCGAGGATCCAGGATGCATAAAGTGACAGAGTTTGCTGATTCTAAGCCAATTAGTATCTGAAATATTCAATATAACCATAAAATTCCAAAAGTAGGTCAAGGTGACCTACTTTTTAGTTGACACACTTTGAGGACCAAAAGATACATAAAGTGACAAAATTTGATTATTCTAAGCTAATTCCCCCAAATGGAGGTCATGGTGACCTACTTTTTCAGTTGACACACTTTGAGGACTAGAGGTGCACCAACTGATAAAGTTCGTCTTAGCTATTTAGTATCTCAAATATAAAATTATAGCCATATTATTCAAAATAGAGGTTATCAACTTTTTGACTGAAATACTCCAAAGATCAAAAATGCAGCAACTGACAAAGTTCGATGACTCTATGAAAATAAATATCTGACATATTTAAATATAACCACGAAATTCCAAATGTAGGTCAAAGTGACCTTTTTTAGTTGACACACTCTGAGGACACAAGATAAGTCAAGTGACAAACTTTGATGATTTTAAGTCAATTAGTATCTGAAATATTTAATTACAGTCATAAGATTCCAAAGTCGGTTACAGACACCTTCTTTTCAGTTGACACCCTTCGAGGATCCAAGATGCATCAAGCCAATAAGTATCTAAATATAGTCATAAAATTTCAAAAAAGGTAACAGTGACCTGTTTTTCAGGTGAAACACTTCAAGAACCCAAGATGCATCAACTGACTAAGTTTGATGATTTTACGATAATTAGCATCTAAAAATATTTAAACATAACCATAAATTCCAAAAGTTTTTTGATTGAAATTACTTGAGGCCTTCAGATGCATCAAACAAGGTTTGATGATCAAAGTGTCCAAAATATATTTTAAAACAATTTGAAAATGAATGTCTGCAAAATTCTAAAAGTAGGTCACTATGACCTACTTTTTAATTAATATGTTTTAAAGTCCCAAGATGCATCAACTTACATGTACAAGGTTTGATGATTCTAAACCTCTTAGTATCTGGAATAATAACCTTAAATGTTTTTTAAAAAAAGATTAACCATAAAACTCAGAAATTACGTCACAGTGACTTACTTTTTAATTGACACACTTCAAGGCTCCATAATGCAAAAAATGATAAGTTTTGATGATCATAGACTTCAAAATGTCCAAAATATGCAAAAAATCAAATTGAAAATTAATACATGCAAAATTCATAAAGTAGGTCACCGTAACCTTTTTTGAGTCAGGATACGTGGCCAGGGCTAGTAAAAATTATGGAACGTAGCCCGACTGGTCTAGTACTTTTACAGGTTAATGTCAAACCCTGACATAATTTTGTAATTCTTGGCTTTTATTGTACAGGCCTATAGGAAGCAATTTCAGTTGGGGGAGGGGGCAAACATTTTCAGTTGGGGGCACTATCAACTACCAAATTTCCTTGACAAGCCCAAAAAAAGAAAAAAAAAAGTCATCAGACGGTTTTATTGAGGGTACAAGCACATAGTAGCTAAGTTTTATAATATTCTATATATCGGCATAATTATAGGGACAGCCCCCCCCCCCGTACCCCCCGGTTCCTACGGCCATGTTGTATTGACAATATTTAATGACAGTCAAGTTACCGAAGTAATGAATGAGTTATTAAAATCACAGGGTTTTTTTAAATTGTCTCTTCTGAGTCTGAGTGGTAAGAAATATAAGTCAAAATACAAAACTACTCACGCGCACATGGTCTGTAAATCTTGCATTGACAATGACTCCATATTTGGCATTACAAACCCCTCAAAACATTTGGACATCTCTCCCATGTTACATTCTGAAGACACTCCTGAAAAAGTAATTTTTTTCTGTATAATGAAAGAAATATCCCCATTATATTTAAATTTATATACTGTAAAATCACATATCTTCGTCGGGTCAGATTTTCATGGTTTGAGGAAAAATATTGGCACATGGGGATTTAAAAATTATGCAATTTACTATTTAATCAATTAAGTCCTGTCCTAGGTGTCCAAAGTATGTTTGCTATATACCCACGCTCAAAGAACTTTTTTCAAAGAAATAATACATTTTTACTATATATCCAACAGAGCCCCGCCCTAACACCCAAAGCCCTTACAAAAGGCGTATAATATGAAGTAATACTAGAACCCCTCACTAATGGGCCAGGACAATTTTAAGGAAGAAGTACACTTCCTGGTCATAACCATGCATTTAGTTCATCTTTTAAATACCCTGGAGCATAGAAGGTTATCACAGAAATAATGCACTTTCACCCCACCACGAAGAACCCCTGACCCATGGATCATAAAATTCACAATTTTTGATGATGCATCCTAAGTTCACATCATGTGATGATAACCCTGCATTTAGTATTTTTGCTTATTACCTTGCAGAACAATTTTTTTCAAGATTCATAAAAAAGCACCTAGTTTATCTGCTAAAAAAGACGACTAAATAATTTACGCATTTTCACCATATGAATATTAGATCCCCAGCCTAACTCCAGAACATCTGCCAAAGGGCTATGAATTTCACATTTTGGCAGAGTATTCAATGCTTATTATAAATCTGCCAACAGTTTGACTTCTTCATGTCCACGAATAAAAGAATACGATTTTTAAAGAAAGCTCTTGTTTTGATGATTTTAGCCCCATCCCTAAGGTCATGAAATTTTACATTTTTTTTCTACCCTTACACCCATTAATGTTATATGCAAAAGTTGTAACAGTAGTTCAAGAGAAGAAGATGAAAAGTTCAATAGCTTACGACTGAATCACTGATGGACAATGCATGATAACGGATGAAAACGCTAGCAGTGAAGGAGAGGGGAATGAATAATAAGCCTATTGAAAGGCAGACTGCTTCTCCCACAGTTTTTGTTGTAGAATGTTCAATGTTTGATTCAAACCATTGCAGAAATTACATAACCAAATCTACTTTCTCTGCAATGGCTGAAACCATTAATTTCTCAATAAACAATCGAATAAAGCATTTTGTTGTTTAAGCAATCACGTGCTATGATTACTTCTATTTACCTAACATGTCTAATGTTACAGGGTTCTGCCCTGAATCATTTTATTAAAAAAATATTTCTCATTTTTAACTATGTGTCTAAGTAGACTATGTGTCAAAGTGGACTCTCACATACAGTGTATATGTTTCATTTATAAAAGATGACTAATAATAAGTATTCGCGATTATTAGTCAATAATTCTAATTCTGTAGTACTTATTATGCAAATCATTTTGAAGTACAAGTGTAACAAGATTTTAACCCACATCAAAAAATAGTTCCAAGCCAAGATTTTAAACAATTTTTTTTTCTTTTTATTACAACACTGTACTCTGTTTGCCAAGGAGCAAAGAATAAATAATTGCATTTCCACTAAAGGTTCAACACATCCCCACCCTAATACCAGAAACCTTAACACCCAGGATCCACGAAATTCACAATTTTGGAAGACGCACACTTGATAACCATAACCATGCTCATTAATACCATTTTCAAAGAAAAAAATGTTTTTTTTCACTTTATAATCAATAGAGCCCCCTTTCCCCCATCTCCCTCCAGTACCAGTGGCCCTAGCACAAAGAAATCCACAATTTATGAAAAGAAAAAGCACCTAGGGACAGAAAATAAGATTTTCAAAGAAATTGTACATTTTTAAAATATATGTTTAAGAGCCCCGCCCTATCACCAAAACCACTGGTCCAGAGGGTACGAATTTCATAGTTTCAGTATAATGTCAATCTTATACGGTACTAATTCTGATGCACCAGATGCGCATTTCGAAAAATTATGTCTCTTCAGTGATGCTCGAGCCGAAACGTTGGAAATCCAAAATATTTAAATAAAAAAGACTTGGAAGAGCTGAAAAAAGGTGCCAAAGACTAGAGCCAAATACCTCATAAAAAATATATAAGTGTAAGAAATCCTTGCTTATCATATCCATACAATTTGTCCACTAAATACACAGGGACAGAGAAGTCATTTAAAGAATGTATACATTTTCATCTATATAGCTCTGTCCTAACACCAGAACCTCTGACACAGGGCCATGAAATTCAAAATTATAGAAGAGGCAAACTTGCTCTTCATAAACATGAATTCTTAATATCTGCTAAATATCCAGAAGTAGAGAAAAAGATTTTCAAATAACTAATGCATGTTCACTATATAATCAATAAAGGCATAGCCCTGTCATAAACCAGAACCTGATCCAGGGGTCATGATATTATCAATTTTTTAGAAGAGACACTCTTTCTCATCATATGTAATATACTATGATTGCTTAATATCCAGGAGCAGATGAAAAGATTTTCAAAGAGTCAATGCATGTTCACTATATAATCAATAGAGCAATCAATAATCAAAGAAACAAGATATGTTTCTGAAACATTGATGCCCTGTATGACAGCTTTTGGCGAAGTTTGCAGTTTCTCAAATGCAAGTCAAACTCCAAGGTCAAGGTCAAAGTGTCAAATTAAAGGTACACAGGGGAAGGCCTTGTCAAAAGAAATATACATGTGAAAAATTAAATCCCTAGCATCAACTGTTCAAAAGTTATGGCCAAGGTTAAAATTTTTAGAAAGTAGGTCAAGCTCCAAGGCCAAGGTCAAAAGATCAAAATTGTTAGTATCCAAAGGAAGGCCTTGACACAAGGAATACATCTGTGAAATATGAAAGCCCTAGTACTAAGTCTTCAAAAGTTACGCCCAAAGTTAATTTTTTGGAAAGCTGGTCAAACTCAAAGGTCAAGGCCAAAAAAATCAAAAATATTTAATCCCTAGAATCTTGTCAAAATAAATATAAATGTAAAGTATGAAGACCTTAGCACCAACCGTTCAAAAGTTATCTCCAAGGGTAAAATTAGGTAAATTCTAGCAAAATTTGGTCGAACTCCAAGGTCAAGGTAAAGAGGTCAAATGTAATGATACCTAAAGAAAGGCCATGTCACAAGGAAGACACGTTTGAAACATAAGAGCCATAGGTCAAGGTCATGCTTGTTGAGTGAGGAGGTGTTTTCAGGGCTCTCTTGTTTTTGTGGAATTAAGATACTCATAGTGGTTTTTAATGAAGTGAAAATTGTCACAGATGTTTCTGAACTGTTTTTTTTTCCATCAGAGGATAGTTTCATGTAAAAAATAGTGGTTTTGGATTTTGCTTTACCTTCTTCAAAAATTGAAAGAGAAGTCTTGAGTAGTGTTTGACTAGTATTCACCTAAGTGCTACTACTTGGGTTCACCTTGTGTTCATCTTGTGTTTACCTGTATAATTGTGTAGTGTTGTGGAGCATTACAATGTCAACAAAGGAAATAAAGGACACGAAAGCTGGAAGATCAAACACCAAACAGACAATGGACAAAGGAAGACCTTCATTGTCACTGTCATCAGTCTCAGCTGAGGTTAAAGGCCAAGTTGTATCTATAAAACCAGCAAGCAAACAGAGGAGAAATTCATCTGCAGGAGATCAAGATGACAATTCAGAAATGGACAACATCAAAGTTACTCTTTCCTCCGTGCAAGAGACCCTTAAAAAACTGGTGACCAAAGATGACATAAAAGATCTAGTCAAAAGTGTTATTATGGAGGTAAAGGAGGAGTTAAAGAAGGAAATGAAAGAGGAGCTTAAAGAGGAGATCAAAGAGGAAATTAAGGTAGACATGTTGCAGGAACTAAAAACAGAGATAGACCAAGACTTGGATGAGAATAAGAGTCAACATGGTCAAGAACTTTCCAAGATGAGACAGCAACTCTCAGACAAGGTGGATAGTTTAATGATGGACAATGACACCAATATGGGGAATGTATCACAGCTGAAAAAAAAGGATCAGTGTATTGGAAAATCAGTTGAAAGAAACAAATGGAATTGCCAGTACAGCAATTAGCATGGCAAATATGAATCAACAATACTCCCAGAAAAACAATATCAAAATTATGAATTGGCCAGAACAACAGGGTCAGAATTTAAAAGAGGAGTTATGTGCTCGGGTGGCTGAAAAAGCAGGGGTCACTTTGGACCCAAAGGACATTCTGGCAATTCACATAATTCCATCAAATGACAAAAATCACCCAAAACCTGTGATTGTCAAATTTGTTAGTAGTGAGGTGAGGAGGTCGGTGATTATAAAGAGAGAACAATTAAAAGAGGACTTTATAATGTTTGATCACATAACCAACATGAATGCGCAGCTGCTGAGAAAACTGAGGGCCGAGGAGAGACAACATATTGTAGATAGTGCGTGGTACTACAATGGACACATCTTTGTGTTGGATACAAATTGGAAAAGACACAAGATGGATGTAACGGATGATATTGACAAAAAACTTGCGATATAAGCATGTACTTCGAAAATGTCCACAAACAGGAGGAGCTTAAAGGACAAGGGTGACGTTTGCCTAAAGGCGAGGTATGCCTAAAAAATGTAAAGAGTCAATAACTTTCTGTGGTTTTCCATGTTTGAGTGTAAGTGTAAGTTTATGTGTGCACTTTCAATTATATGTAATTTATCATTATAATAGTGCCAACAGTTTATCTGCTTTTCTCAAAGCCTTAAAAATTTATCAGTTTTTTCATTGGAATTAGAATGTAAAGAATTAACTTAACATGTCAAAGGTTGAAAGCTTAAATAATTTAAGTATGAATGTTAGAGGTTTTTCATCAAATTGTCAAAAACGCAGGGACGTATTCAACTGGGTAAGAAATAAGAATGTTTCTATTATATATTTTCAAGAAATTCATAGTACAGAAGAGGTAGAGAAGTTATGGGAATCCGAATGGGGTTATAAATCTGTATTTAGTAGTTATACTAGTAGCTCAGCCGGAGTAGCTGTTTAAGAACAACTGTGAATTTCAAATCCATTCTGTACAAAAGGACCTCTCAGGTAGATATATTATATTAGATATTACTGCAAATAATATCAGATTTACTTTGGTTAATTTGTAAGGCCGAAATAAAGATAGTCCAGAATTTTTCCAGAATATACACACTGAAATCAATAAAGTAGAAAAGGTAAACGTTGAAGGACAGACAAAAGATGTAAAACTTCTTGAAAAAAAGAAAAAAAATCCTTACAGAATTCAAGAGAAAAATATATTGAGGGTTTAATGCTAAGGTCCAAAGCTACATGGTATGAAAAGGGAGAAAGAAATACAGACTATTTTTGTAGGTTGGAAAAAAGAAATTTTGTTAATAAAACTATATCAGAACTTTTTGATGCAGATGGGAATCGTATAATGAAACAAGATCTTGTATTAGTTGAACAAAAGTCTTTTTTCTCAAATTTATACAAAAGTAAAAAACAGTACTGTAGTCAAACATCACTAAATGAAAGTGCTTTCCTAAATCATAATGTTAGGTAATCAGATATGCAAAAGGAGAATTGTGAAGGAATCTTAAAGCTTGCAGAGTGTACGGAAGTATTGAAGAAAATGAAAAATAAAAAATCACCAGGTTCTGATGGCTTCACTGTAGAATTTTATAAATTTTTTTGGAGGGATTTAGGAGTGCTTGTTATTCGATCTTTAAATGAAGGATATTATACAGGGAAATGTCTTCATTCCAATCTCAGGGTATAATAACTTGTATTCCAAAAGAGGATAAAGATAGGCGATATATGAAAAACTGGCGACCTATCTCATTACTATATGTAGACTATAAGATTGGTTCAAGTGCCATATCAAACCGTATCAAAAAGGTTCTGAATGATATTATCAGTGATACACAGAAGGGATTTATAAAGGGACGATTTATTGGTGAAAATACTCGATTTCTGAATGACCTTATTGACTATTTGAGAGAGAAAAAACAGTCTGGACTTCTACCTTTATTAGACTTTGAGAAAACGTTTGATTCTCTAGAGTGGGACTTCATTGTCAAAGCACTACAATTATTCAATTTTGGTGACTCCTTGATTAAGTGGTTTCTTACATTTTATTCCTCTAGTACTAGTTGTGTAATAAATAATGGCCATTTATCAGAATTTTTTAGTCTTCAGAGGGGTTTCAGACAAGGTGATCCTTTAACTCCATATTTGTTTATCATCACGCTTGAATTACTAGCAATTTCACTCAAGAAAAATGTAAACATTAAAGGTATTATTATTGAGGGGGAAAGAAAACAAATTGGGGCAATATGCAGATGATTCATATTTACTACTGGATGGAAGTGAATCGTCTCTAAGAGAATCAATGAGTGTTATTGATAAATTTGGTAGTGTATCGGGATTGAAACTTAATATATCTAAATCACAGGCAGTGTGGTTAGGAAGTAAAACAGGTTCAGCAGAAACTTTGTGTACAGATTTGGAAATTGGTTGGGGAAAAGATAGTTTTAAACTTCTTGGAATAACTTTTCACTAATAACCTTGAGGATATGATTACAAGTAATTTTCAAACAAAAATTACCTCTATTAAGAGATTGTTAGGATCATGGACAAAAAGACATTTAACACCACTAGGGAAAATCACAATTATCAAAACTTTAACTCTCCCTAAGCTTATATACTTATTTTCTGCACTGCCGGACTCCCCAAAAGATCTTTTGGATGAAATAAACAAAACATTTTTCAAATTCATTTGGGGATACAAGTCAGAAAAGGTTAAAAGAAATACACTTATCGGGAGATATGAGGATGGTGGTTTAAATATGCTACACTTATCATCTTTCATTTCATATATCAAGTTAAAATGGGTAAAGAGGTATCTGACCAAAACTGAAGGTGCATGGCAACATTTGCTACATTGTATTTTCAAACTTAAAAGTGTTGATTTCATTTTTTATTTATCTAAAGGGAATCTTCAAGAATTTGTTAAAATCATTGATAATAATTTTTGGAAAGATGTACATGTAATTAAAGCATTGAAGTCCTGAACATGTATTAGATTATTTGTACTTAAATATTGGAAATTTTGTGGATGTCAAAAAGTTGGAATTTTATACAAAATGGGTTGAAAAAGGTGTTAAGAACCTGAACGACCTAGTGTCGGAAAATGGGAAAATAAAATGTTTCAATGAAATAAAAGATGTACTTGGTACTAATAATTTTTTAAACTATTTTCATCTGATTTTAAATATACCCTCAAAAATTAAAAGAAAACTCATTCCTTTTAAAGAAAATAGAATTCCTGAAAATACTGAACCAGAAATATGTCTTGTACAAAAATTGTTATCAACAAATAATGTTAATTTTTTGTATCATATCATGAAAGAAAAGGAGTTTATAGCCCCAACTTCAAAAAAAGATAAGTGGGAAACTTTACTAGATGAGTCAATCTCAGAAAAAAAAACAGGAAATTCTACTTTGTAAATGCATCATTATGCACAAAAGAGACGAAAATAATTTATTTTCAATATCGAGTACTGATGAATTATATTGTTACTAACTCCTTTCTTTATAAAGTTAAGCTGTCAGAAAATAGTTTATATACATTCTGTAATAGTGAAACAGAGACAATCATTCACGTATTTTATGATTGTGTACATGTATATGTGACTGAATTTTGGAATGAATTTGTACAATGGTTTAATGTCATTGAAAATGATTATAAAATATCCACAAGGATTGTTTTACTTGGTAAAGGGAAGTTGTTTAGAAAATTTTCTTCTGTTAGTTGCAAAAAAAATTATTTATTATTCAAGATCACAAGGTTTTACGCCAATATTTATTGATGCTGTAAGGTTATTTAAATATTACAGAAACATAGAAAATTATTGTGAAAAAATATTTCAATGTAAGGACAAAATAATTAGTAAATGGGCCCTGTATGATAATGTATACAACAAGTGATGAAAAATGTTTTTGTTTTGTTTTGTTTTGTTTTGTTTTTTTTGTTTGTTTGTTTTTTTTGTTTTTTGTTGTTGTTGTTGTTGTTGTTGTTTTGTTTGTTTTTTTTTTTTTTGTTTTTGTTTTTTTTTTTTGGGGGGGGGGGAGGGGGGGGGGGTTTATATCTTCTCCTTTTGGTATATCCTTTTTTTTTTTTTTTTTTTTTTGATAAATTGCATGATTAACTGTCATATGTCTACATTTGTGTATAGTATTTTATTTTAGAAAGTGCACTGTCCAAGTGTGTGTAAGTGTGATGGTAAGTGGGTGTAAATTGTGTGGTATGTGTTTGTATTTATACATATGAAAAAAGGCTTCAAAATAAAGCATTAAAAAAAAGAGAGCCATAGCTCCAACCAATCAAAAGTTATGGGCAATGTTAAAGATTTTGCGGACAAACAGAAACCTAGACAGACAGACTGACGGATATGAAAAAAAAAACTATATATCTTCGATTACTGGGGCGTAAAAATGCACTTTTACTAAATGTTCAAATGACTCCTCCTCCCATAACAGAACCCCTGACATTTTGGACCTCAAATTTAACAAATTTGGAAACGGCATCCTTGCTCAGCATAGCCATGAACCTAGTTTATCTGCTAATTATACAGGGCGAGAGAAGATTTCAAAGAAGTAATGCATATTCACTACTAGTATAATTTATGACCATCATGATCATTCCAGTCCCACCCAAACTCCAGATCCCCTGATACTGGGGTCAAGAATTTAAAACTTTGGAAGGGGCTCAATTCTTATTACAATCATGCCAACAGTTTGCTAGCTTGATGTCCACGAGTAAAAATTTTTAAAGACAGCACAAATTATTTTGATGGTTTTAGCCCCTTTCCTCGGGATCCAGGGGGAGAAGGGACGATGATAATTAACAAAAGTTGTACTTCTTCAACCATTAATTCTATATGCCTAAATTGATTAAAATTTCTTAAGAGAAGAAAAACGAATGAAAGATGATGATCAACAAAAACAAAATAGCAATAGGTCATCTGATTGACTTAGGTGACCTAAAAATGGGGCAAAATGGTTAAATTATGTATCATGATCATGGATAATCAAAGTCATTGTCTAAATATTGTATTCAAACATTAAATTATAAAATAATAAGAACATTTCACAATTAAGACTACAGTGTTACAAGGAACGCGGGGACTGCCTGCTTTTTAATCTCACTAAAGATGTAAATAAAGAGTGGTCAGTTATTAATTTACTACGAGCATAATGGTTCATGGATTTGAAAGAAAAACAAGAGGTCAATGGGCCACAACGCTCACCTGAGTAACTTTGGCCCTGCTTTTCTTCACCAGATGTCCCCCTTGTAATACGTATTGTGGCCCCATCCTACCCCGGGGTCATAATTTGAACAATTTAGAATCTACACTACACCAGGATGCTTCCATATAAGTTTCAGCTTTTCTGGGCCAGTGGTTCTTGAGAGGAAGATTGTTTAAGATTGTTCCTATGTATTTCAATGTAAAACTTGGATTCCCAATTGTGGTCTCACCCTATCCCTGGGGGTCATGATTTGAACAATTTAGAATATACACTACAAAAGGATGCTTCCATAAAAGTTTCACCTTTTCTGGCCTAGTGATTATTGAGAAGATTTTTAAAGATTATTCTTATATATTGCAATGTAAAACATGGATTCCCAATTGTGGCCCCACCCTACTCCAGGGGGACATGATTTGAACAATTTAGTATCTGCACTACCCCAGGATGCTTCCATAAAATTTTCAGCTTTTCTGGCCCAGTGGTTCTCGAGAAGAAGAGATTTTTTTTAAAAAATTCCTATATATTTCAATGTAAAACTTGGATTCCCCATTGTAGCTACACTCTATCCCCGGGGGGTTATGATTTGAACAATTTAGAATCTACTCTACCCCAGAATGCTTCCATAAAAAACTTTCAGCTTTTCTAGCCCAGTGGTTCTCAAGAAGAAGATTTTTTAAAGATTTTTCCTATAGATTGCTACGTCAAACTTGGATTCCCCATTGTGGCCCCATACAAGTGAGCTTGTAGAGAACTGAACAAAGGTTAGCGATCTATAATGACGTTCACACTACTGAACTGGGCACGCTTTCAGGAGTTATTCAATAAACAACTTGCCTTGAAAATGGTTACAGGAATTTAAATACGCAACCGACAATTAAATTAATGGTACTCTTTATACCCTAATGATGTACATGTACATGTGGACACGTTCTTTCAACAACAACAAAACAATCAAACAAACAAACAAAAACAAAACAAAACAAATCAAACCAAAAAAAAAAATGTGCATGGGTTGGGAACGGCCATGCATAAAATGAAAATTTCCATCTAAATTTAAATGAAACTAGTTTTTCTCGGAATAAAAGGGGATAGTCCATTTCCTCCTCCTTGATACTTTGTGTCTGTAATTTTTTGTGACTTTATCATGTTTATCAATGTTAATGACAAAGTATGATTTGTTCTTTACAAAAACTGTATATAAGGAGTATGACTACTGACAATGCAAAGTTTTAGTAAGAATCGAATATGAAAGAAATTAGCTTTAGAAACTAGAAAAATAGATTAGAAAATTGCATTGTTATTTAACCCGACTTTTCTTTCCATTTCGTTTTAAATTTATTTACAAGGGACGGACTGAGAAAAAGAATCGCTCCGTCAGATAGATGGAGGTCAAATAAATTACCACAAATACGAAAAGAGGTTATTGTAACGTACAATGTCATTCAACTTTTTCACGCTTGTTTTTAAAGACAGTTTATTTCGTTCTTTTTTTATACAACTTGTTTTACAATTTTTATAAGCTCTGTTCATCTTTGAATCTTCTTATAAATCCTTATACAGAACGTCTTTTTTATGTAAGTTCTTTTTATGCGACAACACGTGTTCTCTGTTCGCGGCGTTTTAATCCGTTGTCGATGACCGATCACTCGCCGCCAGGAAAATTCGGATCAATAAGATAGGCTAGACTTTATTTTACTTTACGCTCATACTCACAGACTTCTCACCCTTTAATTAATTCAACATCCCACGATAACACCCCCACCCTCCCAAAACAAGGAACGTCTCGTCTCCGTTTGAATGCATGTATGTAATAAATATGTACTGATACTAGACTATCGATTTTATCTCACCTGAGAAGCACATGGAAATACAAGTAATTCCGATTATAATTAGAGATCTAGAATTCATATTGTCTTTTCTTGCAATGGGTCAAAGAGGCTATCAAATATCCATTGGATTTTTTTTTTTTTTTTTTTTTTTGCTCTATTTTTTTAAACGCACACACATACACTCTCTTGAATGCCGTCTGCAGGGTTTCCTAAGGGGAAAGCTAGTATTACGATGGTTAATGCCAACCTCTACAAACGTTGACCCAGAGAAGGTGGAGCTACTGTCATTATTCAAGAGAGAATGCTTCAAATAAGATATACTATTAATTAATTAAACGAAATTAATTAAACGAAAATCCACGTAACTTTGGAATGTATGCTTTTTGATGATTTATTGAATTTCTTACAATTTTTTTTTTAAATCTTAAATAGTTTCATGCAAGACTTTGATCCCCTATTGTGGCCCCGCGTTACTCCTGGGGGCATGAGTTGAACAATTTAGAATCTTCACTACATAAGTTTCATACATGTACTTTCTGGTTTAGTTATTTTGAGAAGACTTTTCTTATATATTTCAATGTAAAAAAATGATCCCTTATTATGGCTCCAACCAACCCCTGGGTAGCATGATTTGAAAAATTCACACTCGGTCAATAATGTAATAATGTGAATTGTGATTGATCGATGTTTTAAAATAAATGTAAGTAAACTATAGTTAAAGTCTGATAAAACACACACCCTCACACACCCTCCTTCACTACCCCCCCCCCTCCTACACACACACCCCCTCTCACATACACCCTTACACACACACACAACGTATTTTGAATTGAATTTTTAAATTTGTTTTCGATGTATCAGATTGAGAAAATTTATGAAATTTAGTATCTTAACAAAAAAATGGAATTTCCGTTGTTAAGATTAGTCATTTATTCACGATTATTTATGACTACTACAAATTAAACATTAGACGGAAACCAAGTTAAAATCTTGAGATGCCAAGAGTTAAAACAGAGTGTTTCTAGTGTCGTCCTCACATTTACACCTCCTTAATTTTTACTTTCCCACTCAAAAACCTTTGAGTACTTAATTGTTTAACTTCGTTTTATTTCGTTGTCTTGACTAAATAAGTTATTTTTTGAAAGGAAAATGAAACAGGTCTACGGCAGCATATTATGTTGATAAAAATATTGTATTTTGTTATAAAAAGAACATACAGTACAAAATGAATTTCAAAAAGAAAGTGGTACAGTGTGCTGCGTATTTCAGATCTGCTATGTGGCATATTGTATAGATTATCTGTGATTAGCCCTTGCCAAGTACAGCCATTTATTTGTTATCATTATAAGTATTATATGTATACATGTTTTGCAGAAAGAGACCTCGCGATGTACACGTTATTTACATGTATCAACTGCAGCATCGCTTTGGACATGTGGTGTCTGATGGTACATGCTCTTGAACTTAGATTTTGCTTGCTCACTGATCATTCCAATATGCGTTGCCCGCATGACGCATTGGTTGGAGCGTTTGCTGCGGTATCGCAGAGTAAGGAGTTGATCCTTATGCTGCAGGTTCGAATATGTTGTGTGTGCTTAACATAAAAAGTCCCACGACGTCACAAGAATAACCTATATAATGAAACATAGATAAACAGGAATTATCTTCTGCATATACTTATGTAATTTCAAGGAAACATTTTCTAATTAATAATTAGAAGATATATATATATATATATATATATATATATATATATATATATATATATATATATATATATATATATATATATATATATATATATATATATATATATATATATATATATATATATATATATATATATAATACAATTATTGCTGTTTTTTATGTCAATACGACGATTTAGCCACCTGAGGAGTATAATATTATTTACCGAGCCCAAAGGGTTAAAAGAAACAGCTGCAATAATTGTTTTATTATATGATTCAATGATTAAATGATGGAAACTCATTAAGCAGTTCATGCCATCTTATTTGTTTGTTTACATTTGCCGAAGTCCTAGCCAAATGCAATGAGACTGAAAAGCAGAGTTAAATAAACATAACTGTCATATTACATTTGTTGCTATGAAAAAAAGAATTAATGTCAAGCTCTTTTAAAGGATATATATATATATATATATATATATATATATATATATATATATATATATATATATATATATATATATATATATATATATAATACAATTATTGCTGTTTTTTATGTCAATACGACGATTTAGCCACCTGAGGAGTATAATATTATTTACCGAGCCCAAAGGGTTAAAAGAAACAGCTGCAATAATTGTTTTATTATATGATTCAATGATTAAATGATGGAAACTCATTAAGCAGTTCATGCCATCTTATTTGTTTACATTTGCCGAAGTCCTAGCCAAATGCAATGAGACTGAAAAGCAGAGTTAAATAAACATAACTGTCATATTACATTTGTTGCTATGAAAAAAAGAATTAATGTCAAGCTCTTTTAAAGGATTGATTGTAAAAGGAGGGGCATTATCAGGGAAAAATGACAGCTGAAAAAAAATTGATTAGCCCCCACGAAATGAGAACTCTCTTAACTTCTTATTTTGTTTTGGGATAGGGGATTAGGGTCCATTAGTGGGAGACCATGCTTTCAATGAATATTTTTAGCTTAATTTAAATTAATACAAGTAAAAATTTACGTTCAGAAAAATCGTTTTTGGTTAGGCGGTTCGGTGGGTCCCACCACCACCACCACCACCCTAAATTATATATTCCCTAATGTTATGTTCACCTGAGTGGAAGTCAGTAGCAAGTAAAATAGCTTTCCAAAACTATTTGTATCAATTTAGAATTTCCCGATATATTTTTCGACCAATGTGGAAAAATAAATCCTTATGTTCACCTGGAAGGTCAAGTGCAGGTGAATATTACATAGTATTTTTTCTACGTTATTGGACCTCAGCCAATCACAGAGATACGAATTATTCAATCATAACATAATGAAAACAATTATTGCTGCTTTTGAGGTCAATACGATGATTTAGCCACCTGAGGAGTATAATATTGTAATGAATTCTGTACTTCGAAGGTGGCTAAATCATCGTATTGACTGAAAGAAACAGCAATAATTATATAATTGCTTTTTTATATGATTCAATAATTAAATGATAGAAACTCATTCAGCGGTTCATGCCATCTTACTTGTGTACATTTGCTGAAATCCTAGCCACATGCAATGAGAAAAGCAGGGTTAAATAAAGATTACCAGTTTTATTACTTTAGTTGCTATGAAAAAAAAGAAAGAAATAATATCAGGCTCTTTTATAGGATGGAATGTGAAAGGGGGGGGGGGGGCTTTATCTTGGAAGAAAAGGCAGCTGAAAAAAAAATCTTTGATTATGAGAAATCTCTTAACTTATTATTTTGTTTTGGGATAGGGGATTAGGGTCCATTAGTGGGGGACCAGCCTTTCAATGAATATTTTTAGTGTAAATTAAAATATTACAAGTAAAAATTTACGTTCAGAAAAATCGTTTTTTTGGGGGTGGTGGGGGGGGTCCTTACACCCCCCACAGCCCTAAATTCGTTATTCCCTAATGTTATGTTCACCTGAGTGGAATTTCAGTAGCAAGTGAAATAGCTTTCCAAAACTAATTGTATCAATTTAGAATTTCCAGATCTATTTTTCGACCAATCTGGAGAAATAAATCCTTATGCTTACCTGGAATGGCGTCGGTTCTGACGTTTTCCTGGCACGTAAAATATCAAAATCGTGAAAAAAGCCTGGAAAACGTCAGATATTTCGGACTAACCTGGAAGGTGACATAACATAGTCTATTTTCTACATTGTTGGATCTCAGCTAATTAGAGAGATAGGAATTATTCAATTATATAATAAATTTATTCATTTTGGTCCAAAAGCAGATTAACAATTCTGTCCTATACACACTTTAAATATTAAGATCGACAATTTATAAACGACGACGGTGCTATTTTCAAACCATTTTGACTTAATGTATACACAGAAGTAACAAAGAGGCGAGGAATTATAGCAATTTTGATATTTCTTAAATTGAATGATGGATTTTGTGAAAATTTAGATGTAAATGTACTTAGTTAACGCAGTTAACACAGAACATAAGTAAGCTTGATTGATTTTTCACTGACAAGATATGAATGACTCTGGTGCATACTATTACTTGTATATTCACATATTATTTCCACTGTAATCGAATTGTCGAGATTGTAAGCTTTGAAATCTAAAAAAAAAGTTTATTGTGAAAGTTTCGTTACGGTAGTAAATCAAAATATCAAACGTTTTACTGAGTTCGCTATAGTAAACTATAGTTGTCTATAATAGTAAATTTTGTTAGGGAAGCAACGACAAGCCTGAATAAACTTTGGATGGGTGACCGCTTCACTTACAGGTGTAAAAACAAGATGTGTTGGTGAATGAGATAAATACTGATGCCCCCGTATGGCAGCTTATGGCGGAAGTTAAAGTTTCTCATATGCAAGTCAAACTCCAAGATCAAAGGAAAGAAAGTCAATGTCACAAGGAATACACTTGTGAAATAGGATAGCACTTATGGCATACGTTGAAGAATTTCAAAGTAGGTCAAACTCCAAGGTCAAGATCGAAGGATCAAATTAGTGGTGCCAAAAAAGAGGTCTTGTTACAAAAACTACACAGGTGAAATATGAAAGCCATAGCACCAACCATTCAAAATTAAGACCAAAGTTAGTTTTTCATAGAAGGTCAAAATCAAAGGTCAAAGTCAAAGAGTCGAAATTGTTGGGTCCAAAAGGAAGGTCATGTCACAAAGAAAACTTTTTATGAAATATGATAACCCTTGTTTCAACAGTTTAAAGTTTTGGCGAAGGTTATAAATTTTTTAAAGTAGTTCAACCTCAAAGGTCATGGTCAAAGGGTCAAAATTGTTGGTACCCAAGGGAAGGTCTTTTCACAAGGTTAAAGATGAATAAAATTTTGCAATAGTGACATTTAAACTTTTCTTCAACCATACTAATGCATCAAGAAAAAAGGCACACTTATTTGTAAAATTTCAAATTCTAAACTATGACTAAAAAATACACAAAAACTATTAAGTTGTTAAACATATTTAAAGTGGATGGACGGCACAATACCTAATTATGTAACTAAAACCGTCCGGTTTTAGATGTGTTTTAGAGTGCTATATTCTAAAAATGAAATTAGGAAAAAAATCGTTTTTATTCTATCCTTTAATTTGAAAATGCAATGTTCATTTGACAAGTTCCATGGCTGTAGATGCATCATTTCGAGTTCAAAATTTCCTAAGAACGAGAACCTTTAACATAGTGATACTTTGTCCCTTTGACTAAAGACTAATTTTTCGCAGATTTGAACTTAAGTACTCTAAAGGTGACATTTTTGTTATCCCTAAAGAAAGAGACGAAGATACCGAACAGTGATCGATCTCACAAAAAATCTTCAGACAATACAAATTTGTGAAAATGGCATAAAACATGTACCTCTGGAAGTTAAAAAGAAAAGCATAATAACTGATATCAAAATACGACCCAACGAAAGAATTGTATTTCCTAACAAGGTCATAATATCGACTGTAGTATTCTCGAAATTCTACATTTAAATCCATGTAACATCAACTTACCTGTCCAATTAAAAATTGGTCGTATTCTCAGCATGCTCTCTGAGTATCGAATAAGGTAGGAGAAATAAACATCATATGTATATGCATGACAGCAGAACATTATTACATAAACAAGAGATGTTTGTGAAACAATTATGCCCCCCCTCCCCTAAATAATTGGAATTTTTCTAAGTCCAAGGGGCATTGCTCGATTGTACCCAAAACAGAACTTGACCTAGATATTCTTATGATAAATTTGTGTACCAAATTTCATTTCAGTATGTGCAACCTCTTCAAAGAAAATGAACGGAAACTGCAAATAATTGAAATTTTTCTAAGTCCAATGGGCATAACTCTGTCCAAAATTGCTCGATCGTACCCAAAACAAAACCTGACCTAGATATTTTTATGATAAATCTGTATACCGAATTTCATTTCAGTATGGGCAACCTCTGCAAAGAAAATGAATAAAAACTGCAAATAATTGGAATTTTTCTAAGTCCAATGGGCATAACTCTGCCCAAAATTGCTCTATCGTACCAAAAACAGAACTTGAACTAGATATTTTCATGATAAATTTGTATACCAAATTTGATTTCAGCAACCTCTGCGAAGAAAATGAACGGAAACTGTTGGTGGATCGACAGACCGACCGACCGAGGGACAGCAGCAAGGCAATATGCCCTCCCTTCTTCGAAGGGGGGGGGGGCATAATAAGGAATGTTGACAATGGAAAAGGCGAAGTTGTCTCGTTTGTGATTCACTTCTTATTTGGCCCTTATCGCCTATAATCAGTCAAACATCCAAATATGAAACAGATATGTCAGACTCTTGTGGGATCATTTATTTAGAGTTCACTAGCATATGTTGAATCGACATATGAACATGATGAATGAAAATAACTATTTTTAATTGATAAATCTGGATGTCGAGTTGAAAACATGAAGTATATTCTTCTAATGTAGAAATAATTTTTTTAACAAATTCTGCTTCATAGGAAAAAAAAGGTCAGCTAATAAAGAAATACATTAAGTGCCCTTTGACATTTCCAACAAACTACTAAAAAATTGTCAGTGAGGAATTCCGGCATCTTTTTAATATCAACTTAAGAGTACTTGTTATAGAATTAGAATGACTTTTAAAGAGACACCTTGACGGAAGAACGGGAAAATTGACAAAAGTAGAATTTTGGCGTGACACATGAAAATTTTGTTCAGAAATTTACAGGTTTCAGAACCTAAGAAATCTACTTTTATGGAGAAAAATAATAGTAAAAAAAAATTGTATATAACCCAGCAAGAAAATATTGCTTTACTTCTTCCTCTTTATTGTACGCATGCGCTGAAATGTTGAAGAATTTACCATGGTGTCAATTCCATTTGCTATATTCATATTTAACATAAATCTTTTGTTTTGTGATACAATTATCGTAAAAGAAACACATCATTTTGACTCATTACATACTTAACAGAGAAATTTCATTGATGGCCGATCACAAGCCATGAAAATGTCCGTGTCCCATTTTTTTGAAGAAGCAATTGTCTATGATATCAAAAAACCTAGTTAATTTATTATGAAGAACGGTTTTATAAACATGATACAGTGTAAAAATGTGGAACGTTTTGATGTTATTGACTTTAAAAATACAAAAACACTCATATGGTGATTTTAAATTTTCTTAAGATTTGGATTTTTTGATACTCCACATCTGATTCACACCACTTCCAGAAGTTGTCTGAAGTTTCTCCTTTACAGATGTTAATATTTTGGTTACGAGTAAAGATAGGGGCTTGGTAGAGCATATACTGGACCAGGCAGTATATTTTTGTAAAGTTGTAAAGATTTTTTAGGAATCCAGTATAGAACATCGAAGTCTACATGGTCGAGCTGAATTTTAAAAGTATTAAACAATGAAATGTGATTTTGAAGAATTTCATCCTTAGAATGTGAATTATGAGTATATGTTGGATTTCCAGAGGTAGAATGAAAGCCAAGTTCTTGCAACATAGAGTTATAATGACGCATCTTACAACCTAAGACGACATTATTACAAGCCTTCTATGCTGAAACAATAACATATTGTTCATGTAGTCTAATTCTTTTATCACATCCGATTTGGCGAAAACGGAAGGATAGATGGTTGTCATATTGCCTTTTAACTCTCTATTGCGACTTAATCAATTCTGAACAAAGTGTTCAGGTCTTCTCCTTCAACGTCCCCAGTCCCCAGTCAGCTTCAATATGTTGGCCCAACGTTAGGCCAACAAAGCTCATTTTGTGCACCCAACGTTGAATGTCAATGTTGGCCAGCAAGTGCAATGTGGGCATTTGTTGAGCCAATATATTGGCATTGCATTGGCCCAACATTGCATTGTGATTAAATGGACGTTGGCCCAATATCGGACTTACATTGGATTTAAGGTAGTTATATTGGCATTGCATTGGCCCAACATGCATAGATGTTGGCCCAATATTGGACTCACATTGGACTTAGGTAGTTATTTTGTTGGCCCACTAGTGGAAACCTGTTGGGCCATTGTTACTACATATACCTCAAAGATACATTGTACCAACGTAATTCAAACTGGATAAAAGAATGTTCAAAATATTTAACTGCAATTTATTAAACAAATCCTTTTCAGTTGACAAAATATTCTGTAAGAAGATGCACACTGCAAATTCCTAGTATCAAGAAAGTTCACTTTTCAGGATTTTTCATGTTTCACTGCAAATATCCAAACTCATGCACAGGTATAATACTTGGCATAATTGTTAATTCTCGCATCCTAAGCTCTGTCTGTCCGTCTGTCTGTCCCTCCTATGGCTCCTGTAGATTTTCCCCTCTTCTCATTCCTCCGATCCTTATGTCTTTGATGTCTATCTACGTGCACTTTGAAGTTTCTGCTCCTTTTCAGCGAAGCCACCTCATTAGCTCCAGCATGGATCTGTTTTTCCATCGACTCTCCACATTTCTGGCAAAAAATGGAATGAAGTACAGGGTATTACATTTGAATATACATATGTATCGGAAACATTTCAATAAAATAATAATCAGACAATAAATATAGGTATTTCCTAGTATGTTTACAGAATATCAATAATGCAAAAATAACTGGGTGTGAATCAAAAATTCAAAATTAACCAGTGACACACAGACAGACTTAAGCGCGCCAAATGCGCTTTCACTCAAGGTAACAGCTAAAAAATACGTGTGATATCAAGCACTATACGCTGCACTGACATCCTAGTAAACGAAATAACACAGGACTTACTTCATAGATGGTCTTATACAGAAGAAAATAGGTAAAGTTTTGGTACCCATGACGTTGACACTGATCGTCTGCTGATGCCTTAAAACACATCCGGAATACAGTAGAAAACAAAACCGACATATTCCGGAAAGCATAATTCCGGGATTCTACATTTAATGTACATGTACGTGGTATTTGTGGGAAATACTATACAAATTACCTACACCTTTCCTCTGTCCCATTTGAAATGGAAATCATTAAAAAGTGGGTAAAGCTTTAAAAAATGGGAAAAGAGGGGCACTGATGATGGAAATCTAGGTCCTGATAATTTGATTCTGTATAATATTCAGAAAGAGCAAGACCAGTTGACTTATTTTAAAATAAGTATTCAACGAACTTTTAAAAAACAGTTAGATGATATAACTAAAGAAATAGAACTTTTAATATCTCAAAAGTTAACATTTTGTAAGAGGACCTTAAAGAAAAATGCATAGAACTAAATTTTAAATCATAACTGTCATTTAAAAAACAATTCTCATACTTTTAAATGGCTGTTGTCCTCAATGATTGGTATTATACGTAGTAAGATCTTGTTGTTAATTCCTGCATTTTTTAAAATTCACCTTTACAATTCTAATTTCATTTCGTGGTTTTACATACGTACATGTTGCTATTTATGGATTTCGTCTTGTTAACTCCATTGTTTTTATGTAAAACACTCTCCTGTTTTCAATAGTTTTACATTCAGGAGATGATATGAAAGAAGCTATAGATGGATTTTTGAGGATTTTTTAGTAGTTAAAAAAAACATGTACAAATAAATTTATAACTTATATTGGAAGAAATGAAAAAAAAGTATATGTATAAAAATGAAGATAACCAATAAGAAAGAGGGTGTTAACATCTGTTAACTACAAAAGGGGAAGTATACAAAAAACGCCTTTTTTTAAATCTTGTATTGTTTTGAATGAAGAACATGGAATCTAGTTCAGCGATTAGCAATCTGATGGTACGGAATGTGAAAAGGAATTAATTCAGTCTGACAGAGTTCATCGAAGCGGTGATTATTTATAGTACGGTAATTGCTATGATGACACTTTTATCCGTTAACACTGTTATTCCGGAGGAGAAACGAGAGTGGAAGAAATGCAGCAAAGGTACTGGAAATCCGTAATTGCAATCAATGGAAGAGCGAAAATTTAACAGCATTACAACTGTTGTGTCCCAACAACAATAAATTTCCACTGTGTGAGGACATCTTTGTGCTTATTTGTGGTAAAGAAAAACAATTGTCTATAGATATTCGACGTTTTAAAAGACGTAATGCAACAGTAGAAGGAATTCATTTAAATCTCAATCAGTAGTTATATTTAAAAACATCAATGAGACAGATAGATCCTACAATTAAAGAAATAGAGAGCGTCAGATGAATGGCATCCTTTGTATATATAAGATGTGATCAATAAAATGTAACTACATGTATGTAAACTTAAGATGACGTTTTCTTCTATATATTTGATCGTTTACATGAATAATTTATCAAGAATAAAATGACGACAGTTTGTACTGCGAAAAAAGTAGGAGTGTTTACAACAAGAAAATTGATGACATTGTTGACATTTCAAATTACTTTTCCAAATTGTTTTACGGTCTACTTAAATCTGCCGAGTTTGGAATTTTCTTAAATAATGTTCATTACACAGGTAAAACATCTGAGTTCCTTGTACATTCCAGCGCGTCGATTTTTTTCACATGCCAGGTAAATAAAAACAAGTTAATTTTTTTTTAAATTAGTATGGGCCATACCACAGAAAATGAAATAATCTACACCCATTTCGTCTCTGTCTCGGATATATAAAACGTATCATGTTAATGACCAAGCGTACAGGATGTTGATCCAGATTCCCTTTTAATTGGTTATTTACAACAGAACATCTTTCAAAATTTAAATCATTTACATTTAATAAACAAAAATATACAACATAAACTGGATTGAGTTGGGTAACTATCAATGACAATGACAATAACTTTATCCTCATAAAACTTGTTACAGTTGTAGAGAACAATAATTAAGATAAATACAAATGACAATGCACATTGCGTGGGGAAAATTTTTGACCAGGAGAGCGAACTCTCTCGATAATCTTTTGTATAAATTTACAAACTTTTATCAACTGTTTCTTTTTTGTGATTTTAAACAGATTCTCAAATTTATATATATTTGGATTCACAGTATAATAATAAGATAAATATAATGACCTTGCTTGTTTTAACATTTCATCAGTACAATTGAACAAATAATGAAACTCAACACCAATTTCTTTACAATTACATAGGTTACAGAGTCTTAATTCTCTAGGAATACCGTGCTATCTCCCTGTTTCAATAGGGAGCCTACTGTTACCAGTTCTAAATTTTCAAAAAATCCTCAAAAATTTCAATCGTAAAATATCAAAATATTTCTCAAAGGATAATGTACTCTTAAATAACCTATAATTAAGTGCTTTTGGTGAATTGGACATTTCACTACACCATGATTGTTTAAATTGATCTATAAGAGTATGATATACTTAATTTTTTAAACATTTGACATTAATCGTATTACATTTCCAAATATATGATATGATAAACCACATTCATTTAAAATTTGTTGTACAAATTTGCACCATGGTGTTTCGTTTTTGTTCATATTTCGTGTCAGAAGTTTTGTTGATACCTTTGAATTGTTTGATGCAATCAAGTTAGCCCAAAAAGTAATCATTCTAACCTTAATATTAATTAACAATGGATATCTTCCCAGTTCACCATATACCATTAAATTTGGGGTAGATGACTTCACATTTAAGATATGTTCACAAAATTTAAGATGTAGTTTTTCAATTAATAAAGAATTATTAAAACCCCATATTTCTCAACCGTATAACAAAATTGGTTTCACAACTTTATCGAAGAGGTCAAGCTTACATTTCATAGATAAATTGTATCTTCTACATTTAATAATTACTCCATACATTGCTCTTGTTGCTTTCTCATACAACTCTTTTATATTCATATTTACTGACGCACTTTTACAAAATGTAACATAAAGATATCTGTATTCACTAACAACTTCCAATGGTACTTCATTATATCTAAAAACTATATTGTGATTCATTTTACCTCTACCAAAAATAACAATTTTAGTTCGGTTAATATTCACCTATACAGTCCCTGAAACGTTCTACTTTCCCATTTTTCCGTTCGCTCACCGTTCGTTCACCGTTCGTTCAGCGTGCGTTCACCGTTCGTTCACCGTGCGTTCACCGTTCGCTCTCCGTTCACAGTTTTGCGTTCACCGTTCACCGTGCGCTCGCGTTCACCGTTCACAAAGCGTTCAGCGTTCGCTTTTCGTTCCGTTCACTTTGCGTTCACCTTGCGTTCAGCGTTCACCTATCGTTCAGTTTTCATTGCCATTTGGAACTCCGAAGTGAAAGGACTGATCTTTTTGTAGTTAAGGAGTTACAGGTTGTTTTTTTTTAATTCATTAACTAACATATCGTGTTTGAAGAATCATTATTTCATGAGGAAAAATATCTACGATATATATTTTTATTATTTTAACTTAGCTGTTAGGTTATTTATTAAATTACTCTGGAAAATAAATGTTGTTACAAGCACATTCTGTACCTATGTAGAACGATGCTGAAATATTAAATCTAACTAAGGGCAATGTGCAAATACTTCAAGCACTGCAACATTTTGTTGTTTTGTTAAAGACGACAAATCATTAATGGAGATATAATTATTCAAGTCAAATAATTACGCAGCAAAATTACGAAAATATTTATTAAGGTCCTCCGTTTCCAACGGAAGACCTTCTACTGATTCTGATGGTTAAGATTATTCTTATTATTCTTTTTTTTTTTCCCTAGACGCCAACTTTGAAGCTTCATATCTTCCTCATTTCTGAACGGATTTTGTTCAGATTTTCAGAGCTTTAAGACTTTGCAAAACACTCTCAGAATACTGTAATACAATTCGGAAATTACCTTCTGTTCACGAGTTATTCCCCTTTGATTGAAATTTTTATGCCTCTGGTTTCCAGACAAAGGCTCTGAGACTGTAATAATTGGAGCACAAAACCCTTTGAAATTGAAAAGAAGAAGCATTGAAGTTGTGCACATCGGTTTTTGCTTTTTGATTTTTGCATTAAAAATGGCGCTAGAGAGGGGTCAAAAGTTAGAACGCGGAAAAGAGCAAAAATTTTGACATATTTTCCTTTATATCTTTAAAACTAAAAATATTTTGTTAAAACATGTAGAATAAAAGTTGTGCATAATAGCAAGAGCTTTCATTTGATACCATTTAAAAGGGGCTGGCCCCTAAAATTAGGGATCTAGAGCCTTTGAAAGTTTTCGCTTTATAACTCAAAAACGGTAAATATTTCGATATGGCTTTCGGAATTAAAGTTGTTCTTTAACACCTTATTGATCTCATACAAATGTTGTTTTGTTCGAGTATTGCGCAATATGTCGTAATATGTAGGTAAAAAGCAGGTCCCGTAAACAGGTAAGCGTTTTCATTCGGCAAGTAAATCGGAACTCTTCATGTGTATAACTTTAACAAACTTGCAATAAATTATATACCCTACTGTATTTAATGCTAATTTTCTTCTAAATAAGGTTTTAAACGTGTTCTGTGGTTCACTCATAAATTATTCTTTACAACTTTCTTTTCTTTTTTAATTTAGATTTAAAGGGAACACGTCTTCAAATAAAGGAAGGAATTAAATGTATCTATATAACTATACAAGCAATATTAAACTTTAAGCATCGAATAATTAATGATCATTAACAGTACGCATTTCTCCATGTTCACCTAAATGTTTTTAGTTATGTAACACAACCCGCGATCCCACGTTGCCGAGGTCACCATCGACCAGCCACCTGCGGTCATAAACCATATTAACAAAACAAATATCTGTGAAGACTGTTATCACGTTTTAAATCCATCGTGTAGAAACAACAACTAATGAAACATTGTGTTTTTTAAATTTATATTGAATCTTTAAGATGACTTAATCTCATCTTTGATTTAATCTTAATTTCAAACACTAGTGCATAAAATCATTTCGAATTTTAATCGCTTTTACCGGCCTGTTCACTGTCGACACAGCAATACGATTTAAAAAAAAAAAAAAAAAAAAAAAAAAAATATTTCTCTGTCCCGTGTAATTGCATCTTTGATTTAGTCTTAATTTCAAACACTAGTGCATAAAATCATTTCGAATTTTAATCGCTTTTACCGGCCTGTTCACTGTCGACACAGAAATACGATTTAAAAAAACAAACAAACAAACAATTTATTTCTCTGTCCCGTGTAATTGTATTCTATTTCAATTGTAATTGAAAAGGTGCTAAGGCAAATAATTGCAATTAGTGATGGAAGTATTAAGTATAAATACTTGTGTAAAGTATAATTTTTACTATCAGTCTCTTAATTGTTTCTTCATTTAATTTTTCATTAAATATTAAACTATATACATCAAATAATACTTTTAAACATACAATAATTCACGCCTTCTTACAGCACAGTTTACATTCTGCTCTGTCGCTTTGTAACCCAGTCTTCGTGCACACGTGGCCGCAGAGAGCCGGGGTCATATCGGTATTACAATACATTGTGTACTCATAGCGATTAATGGAAAATTGGGTTTGAAATCATTTCGAATCTTACGTATTATTTTATTTTACTCTATCTCACGCTTATTTTTATCAATCCTTACCGCCCGTGCATTTATTCATTTCAAGTTTTACGCATTTTAATTGCCGACTTAACCATTAAGTTTGCAACAATTTATTTTTCTGTCTCGTGTTTTAAACTGCATGTACACATGCATGATAATTGTAAGTGGAGGTGACTTTTTCAATTCTCGGCATCCTCACATGTGAATTCGGAACCTTAATTGACATTGTGAGGATGAATTCTCGGGAAAATCGAAAAGTTTTACGGATACATGCATACATACATACATGCATGCAAGTACAGAACATGCTCTTTTTATAAGCACGATCATGAATTCGAATGTACAAGTGTACATGTATATGCAAGAGCGCCCCAAATGTACGCATATCGAGTGTTTAAAATACAGAGAAATACAAAATCCCCGGTCTCTGTTTTACATTATCTTTGCAACAAATATTGGTTAATCTGAAATCAATTTTATTGATCTATAGCTTATTTTGAAGTAAATTATCGGTCCACTGAGTTGATAATGAGTTGTTTTTATAACGAGTACATTTAGAGTATTCCGAATCACTTTTTACATTTTGACGGTAAACGATTTTATTAACAAGTTTATAAATGGTTGGTTGGTATTAAAGGAAAGCCAATTCAATGAATAATCAAATCTACATTACACGGCGAGTCTATCTACGATACAGCGGCCTTGACAGGGGTTATATTTACATCACCTTTTTAGTGTATTGCAGGTCACTTCCGGGTATTTCGAATCACCAGGTAAATGGCTAAAAACAGTCAGATAACAACATTATAATTAATGAATTAGTTGGTATTGTTTACCAAAAGTATCAAAAAATAAAAAGAATTATTTTCTTGTTGAATGTTGTTGGTTTTTTTATTAAGTTATTAAAGCCCCCCCCCCCCCCCTTCTGTAGACACACTATAAAACAGCGTTCTCAGAGGCGGATCATGCAGAAAAGCAAATACCAACAGAATATTTACTTTCTGAAATTACCTGATTGTAAATTGTTGTCCTGTAAATATAATCATGATAATTATGTAATTTTTTTTTACCTATGTGATTTTTTTAATGCAAATAATTAACATTGAACTGTCATAATTCTACGAGTAGGCTACCAAATAATGATATAATGATGATAAAAAAAAATTGTGAAAAGGAATTAAACCAACTCATGTTTAGATGTCATGATTATCAAGAATGACGTATATCACTGCATACGTGTACTCGTACATATCAACATTGATCAACACTGATCAAGTGTATACCGGGACCCGGGATAGTCTTATTATAGCTCTTGCTTTGTCAAATCATTACTTTCATACCCCTTGCATTTAAGGAACACAATGTTATAAAAAAAAAATAATAATCTGACATATAACAAGTATACATGTAGCGTGTGTAATTTATTTGGCTAGGGGCATGTACACACGTGGTTCGAAACTATAGGGGGCTACAAATGCGGCCATAACTAGTATATTTTTGAGGTGTTATAAAAAACAAATAATACTCACAAAAGCTTATAAAATTGCCGTTCTATCGATACCTTATATGCCATGTTTCATCCACCAACAACGCCACGACATCGATGAGAAATACCATGCAACGTTTCTACACGGGCATTTTCTTCGAAAAGGGTAGGAAGTTAATGAATTAAAATAATTAATTCTTTTAGTTAACGCATTATGTTTACCTCTTTATTTGTTGTATGCAATAAGTATAGACCTTACTAATAATGACTGTTTGGTTGTCACACCTGTGCATGTGTTGTGCGAGGTACAGCGGTAAGGTAAATTACCGAGAGTCGCGATATGCGGGGTGATTCGGAATACCCTAAATGATCTAACATGGGCCCACATAATACGACTAAATTCGTTTCATGAATGAACTGGTTCTTAACAAATATATGTACAGTATACAATATCTTTTCTTTAGATCTGTTTGTTTATTATTTTCAACCACAATCTGCAGTTACACGAAATCCATGCACAACGGCGCTACACCTCTCAATCAAAATCACTCGATATTGTGAACTCAGTCTGGTGTTACGGCAGCATTTCCGAAGTGATTCAAAATATTCTATCGGCTAATTCTAATTTTTCGCGTTGAATAATAATATTTTGGAACAAAGTTGGAATTAAGGCTGGAGCTGCATGCTGTGAATTTATCACACCTGCAGTCTGCAGTCTATGTATATGAAGCATCTGTTGAGTAATGAATCAGAGAGCATAATATGCGGAACAAGTCTGATTGAGATTTTTACTTTTCCTTTAAGATAAAATGATTAATAACATAATTTATGCATCTAATAGATACATATCAATGTACATGTGTAGCTTTTTAAAAACAAGAATCCGTAATTGAAAATGTGAAAGTGAAGAGTTTAGGTAATAGTTCTTAACCAAAATTTAATGACAGTTCATTCCTTCCTAGTCTCTATATAACTTTTAATTACGGCCGTGCCCTCTCCCCTTCAATTGATGTCTTATACATGCTTTTAAATTCTGTTTATGTATCAAGAAATTTCCACAGGTACTTGTGGACAGGACCCCCCCCCCCCAATTCAACCCCGATGTTTGTTGGACATTTTTTTCCACAAATTATATTTATTTCACTTATTCATCATGTGTACCATAGGAAAAAATCGAGTACAAGTACCTGTGGAAATTTCTATTTGCCCCCCTCCCTCCAAAAAAACTGAAATTGCTTTCTACGGGCTTGACAAAAGGTACTTGTGGACAGACCCCCCCCCCCCCCCCGGATATTCAACCCCGGGGCTTGTTGGACATTTTTTCCACAAATTATATTTATTGCACTTACTCATCATGTGTACCATATGAAAAAATCGTGAAAACCCCATTTGATAATCGTTCCACACAAAAAATGCCTCACTGTGTATAGTTAAAACATTAATTTTTCATATTTCTTGATGAAATTAACATTAAAAAAAGCAACACAAAATTAATACCGGATTACATATCACTTGAATTTATCATAAAGCAGAAAATCTGTTCTGCGGGCTTCAAGGCCAGCTCAGGAACCTAAAGATGTCCTCATTTTCCAAGTCCAGTACAGAACGTAAAATAAATGAAATAAATCACACGATCACTGGGATGAACTCAAAGAAAGAAGACTCTTGAGGAAAAGATATTTTGATTCGACTTATAGACTGAAATAAACCGATATTCTCTTTTTGCCACTCTTTCCTGGTGCCCTGGGACTCTGAATGTAGATCAGTATTTTTTTCACAGGTCCGTTGTACGGATTGTACGGGGGGGGGGGGGGGCAGACCTTCTGAAAATAGTCTTTTGCTGTAGTTTTAATATGTAAATTTTGATTTAGTTGCTGCTTGCACCCTCCCCACTCTTTGTTTCTCTACGGTCATACATAGACGACAAGCAAAAATGTAATGACCCCCCCCCCTCCAACACACACTTTCTTTTAAATATGTATTGCGATAGGACTTAAAATAGGAAAACATTTTCTGCATATCTCTACATCGAAAAATATAAAACAAATATTTTTTTTATATTTTCTTTTTAAAACAACATAGATAATTATGCATAGCTAATTAAATACTGAATTAAATATTCATCTTTGCAGACAATATGCTCTGGGTTATAGAACATGATGTGAAAGCGTATCGTAACACCTTGTAATCCTTTGGATTTTCAGATTTAAGGTCAATGCGAAAAAACCCAAAGACGCCGACATTTTTTTTTATGCTACTGTAATCGAAGATCCGGGGGGCATACAGATTTTGTCCTGTCCACCTGTCTATTTGTCTGTTAGACTGTGTTAGCCTCTTTGTCCGCAAAAAACTATGACCATAAAATTTGATTGGTTGGAACTACTGCTTTCATATTTCTTATGTGTATTCCTAGTAACAAGGACTTCCTTCAGGTACCAACATATTTGACCTCTTGACCTTGAACTTGGAGTTTGATCCTCTTTCGTAAAATTTTACCAAACTATAACCTTGGCCAAAACTTTTGAACAGTTGGTGCTATGGCTTTTATACTTCACATCTGTATCCCTTGTGATAAGTCTCCTCCATGGGTATAAATATGTTTGACCATTTGACCTTGATCTTGGAGTTTGACCAACTTTTAAACAACTTTAGCCTTGACAATAACTTTTGAATGACTAGTACTAGGGCTTTTATATTACATAGGTAATTTTCTTGTGACAAGGCCTGTCATTGTATACCTTTAATTTTGACCATTTTACCTTGACCTTTGAGTATGTCCTACTTTTGAAAAACTTTAACCTTGGTTTTAACTTTTGAACAGTTGGTGCTAAGGCTTTTTTAAAACCATATGTGTATTCCTTGTAACAATTAAGACCTTCCCTCAAGTACAAACAATTATGATCCCTTGACCTTGGAGTTTGACCTTTTAAAGAAATTAACCTTGGCAATAACTTTTAAACTGTTGCTGCTGTGGCTTTCATACTAGTATATATTTCACAGTATATTCTTTGTTCAAGACCTTTATTTGGGTAATAACATTTTTTTTATCTTTTGATCTTGACCATGGAGTTTGACTTGCATTTGAGAAACTTTAACTTTTGCCATAGGATGCCATATGGGGGCATCAGTGTTTCAAAAATCACACGTTGTTCAGTATCCAAATCGGGCATAAAACATTTACAATGATCCTTTAAAGCAGTGAGTTGAACCTAATAAATTATGACTATAGAAATTATGATAATTTATTTCGATGTATGGTCTAAAAAAACGTTTATTATACCTCTGTGAAAACTAGCTTACAAGTGAAAAATCACTAGTAAAATAGAATTTGATTGGCCGAGAAAGTCACGTGTCCATCATGTTTGCCCTGCAACAAAACGTCGTGTTTCACGATTGTGATGTCACAATTAAACGAGTGAGGAGTTAGATTGTTTATAGCGACGCTGCTAACTTCGTTCGCGCGGTAACAACAACTAAAAATTCACCCCAAAAAATCACCTTAATTAATGGAATTGCATACAGATAGTAGATTAAACATTCTTTGTTAAAATGTTTGCACTTTTCAAAATTCGTTTATGGAAGTACAGCTAACATACGTCATGAGACGTCACAGTCTAGACGTTCCAAATGTCTCGTGCTGTTTGAAGAGGCGAATCTTAAAATTAAGTGAACAATGCACTCGCCCAACGGTCGCACCGTCAACATATTATCGTTGATTGATTGTGTCGATTTAAATGTGTAAAAATGTAATGGTGTTTGAATGTTACTGGTGTGATCACACAAACTTGTCACGTAGGATTTTTTTTTAATGAAATGAGGCTATTGGTGTACCTGTAACTTACTTCTCTTTCATATCGTTCTCATCAAATGCATGTTTGCTTTATTCATTGGATCTCCTTTGTAATTCCTGCATTTTGGTTAATTCGGTATTATAAACAATTTATTGCATAATAGAGACAGAGAGATTTCTTCGCAAATGAAAAATCATATTTCCCTCGGGCGTTGCCTTCGGGGAGTATGATTTTTCATGGGCGAAGAAATCTTCATGTTGCCCTCGCGGAATATGATTTTTTATGGGCGAAGAAATCTTCATGTCTCCCTCACTATCATGCAATAAATGCAAACTGTGAACTTGTCAAGTCCGAAACACACAAAAGGGTATCGCTGATATCATACAGAGTGTATCATTGCCTTGATCAGG